>NC_069499.1:589357430-589572430 GCF_027579735.1 Bombina bombina
GGAGAGGAAATCTCAAGCCTATGAGCTGCCTTGCTGTCAGGCAGAAGTTCAAGGTAAGTGCTAACTTTAATGTTTTCTGAGAACATAAAACTTTCAGAAAAAAGTGAGCACTACATTACTGGTAATCACATAATAATAAGGGCTAAGATTAAATAGAGGCTCTTTATTGTGATGGGGGCAGCCATTTTCATGCAGGCACTGAGGCTGGACACAGGGGGACATTGTTATTTTAAGGCTTTGATGATTTCCTGGTGGTTTTAGCTTACAATATACCGACCGTGAGATGGTTCCGTTTTTGGCGACGCCCACGATGGGCGGATCTCAGTGTTGCGCGCCACTTTCTCTGCGCCTGTATTAAGAGACACACAGAATAGCCATCTGCGCAATCTGCCCACAGAAACAGTGTTAGCGCATAGACAGGCTTTGCTAGAACCGGATAAACGCTTTTTTTTTCTCCTCCTGCTACGTTCCGGATCGTCTGTTGAATAAAATAAAGGCAACAGCCCTAGTACAGTGTGGCACCTCAGCAAAGTTGCTGAGGTGTTGAGATGTTTAGATAAGTCTTAAAATTGTGAAAAGTATAATTTGTCAGACGCAGTAAAATAGTTACATGTTTAAATTTTAAAGAGACAGTAACGTTTTTTCTTAAATGTTTTATTAAAGTTTAAAGTTTTTATTTATTATTTAGACCATTGTGAACAGCATGGACCAAGAGTCCCTGTAAGAGGCCACTTGCTTCTTATGCTTTGAGGCCAATGTGGAACCACCAATCCCTTTCTGTTCCTCATGTATTAAGAGGACTCTAAATTATAGGGAAATTATTTTTTCTGAGCCAACTTGTCCTAAAGCGGATGTTGTCCAGGAGTCTAATGACGAGGTTCAATATATGCCGCAATTTTCTCCTCATGTGTCCCAGATTTTACCGCCCTCACATGCAGTGCCCTGCGTTTCCTCTCTAACTCCAGCTGGAGTTACTCTGAGGGACATCGCTTCTCTTATGTCTTCTACAATTTCAGATGCTCTGTCTGCCTTTCCATTGTTACAGGGAAAGCGTAAGAGGAAAATCAGACATTCAGCAAGCGAGGTCTCTGACGCTGTTGCTACTATTTTTCGGAGATCCCCTCCCAGAAGCCTGGAGAGGAGGATATCGTAGTAGCATCTGAAGGGGAAATTTCAGATTCACACAGTATTATTCCTCCTGCTGACACTGAAGTGGTATCTTTCAGATTTAAGCTAGAACATCTCCGTCTGTTACTTAAGGAGGTTTTAGCTACTTTGGATGACAGTGACTCCTTGGTAGTCGTTATTCCTAAAAAGTACAGTAAACTGAACAAATATTTCAAGGTTCTTTCCTCGACAGATGTCTTTCCAGTCCCAGACCGAGCTTCTGAGATCATTACTAAGGAGAGACCGGGTATACCTTTTTCTCCATCTGCTATTTTTAAAAAGATGTTTCCCATAGCCGACTCTATCAAGGAGAATTGGCAAACAGTGCCCAAGGTGGAAAGGGCAGTTTCCACCTTAGCTAAGAGAACTACTATTCCCATAGAGGATAGTTGTGCTTTCAAAGATCCCATAGAGAAATTAGAGGGTTTACTCAAAAAAGATGTATGTACACCAGGGCCTGCAATGGCAGCCAGCTGTGTGCATTGCTACCGTCACTAGTGCGGCGGCATATTTGATGCTATCAGGAAAGAAACTTCTTTGGAAGAAATCCAGGATAGGATTAAAGCTCTGAAATTGGCTTATTCCTTTATTACAGATGCTTTCCCTTCAAGTTATCAAACTGGGAGCAAAGATTTCGGGTTTCTCTATTCTAGCTCGCAGAGCCTTATGGTTAAAGCCTTGGTCTGCGGATGTGTCCTCTCAGTCTAAGCTTCTAGCTATTCCTTACAAGTGAAAACCTTGTTTGGACCTGGCCTGTTGGAGATTATCTGATATCACGGAAGGTAAGGGTCATCTTCTCCCTCAGGATAGAGAAACAAACAAAAAGGACGACAGAGTAATTTTCGTTCCTTTCAAAATTTCAAGGGAAATTCTTCCTCTACTGCCTCCAAACAGGAACAGACTAAGCCTGCATGGAGACCCAATCAATCTTGGAATAAGGGAAAACAATCCAAAAAGTCTGCTGTTGAATCTAAGACAGCATGAAGGGCATGCCCCCCGATCCAGGATCGGATCTTGTAGGGGGCAGACTTTCCTTCTTCGCTCAGGCTTGGGTTCAAGATGTTCAGGATCCCTGGGCAATAGAAATAGTGTCCCAGGGATACAAGTTAGAGTTCAAAAGTTTTCCTCCCAGAGGCAGGTTTCTGCTTTCAAGATTTTCTGCAGACCAGACAAAAAGAGAATCGTTCTTACACTGCGTAAGAGACCTTTCCAACCTGGGAGTGATTGTTCCTATTCCGGTACAGGAGCAGGGTCTGGGATTTTATTCCAATCTGTTTGTGGCTCCCAAAAAAAGAGGGAACCTTCAGGCCAATTTTAGATCATTGTCCTTCAAGATGTAAACTATTCATTCCATTCTCCCTTTGATCCAAGAGGTTCAATTTATGACAACAGTGGATTTAAAGGACGCGTACCTGCATGTTCCCATTCACAGGGATCATCACAAGTTCTGGGATCGCTGTTGGTGGTGCTTCGGTTTCGGGGCATTGCAGTGGCACCCTATCTGGACGACATCCTAGTCCAGGCACCATCATTACAACAAGCAAGAGCCCACACGGACATGGTATTATCCTTCCTGCGATCTCACGAATGGAAGGTAAATTTGGAAAAGAGTTCCTTAGTCCCAAATACAAGAGTAACTTTCTTAGGAACTATATTAGATTCCCTATCAATGTAGATTTTTCTGACAGAAGTCAGGAAATCAAAGATTATCAATACTTGTCTAGTCCTTCAGTCCACTCCTCGGCCTTCAGGGACTCAGTGCATGGAGGTAATCGGGCTGATGGTGGCGGCAATGAACATCATCCCCTTTGCTCGGTTCCACCTCAGACCTCTGCAGTTAAGCATGCTCAGGCAATGGACCGGAGATTATGCGGATTTGTCTCCTCGAATACTACTGGAGCAGGAGACAAGGGATTCTCTTCAATGGTGGTCATCTCTCCCAGGGAACCTGCTTTCGCAGACCATCTTGGGTGATTGTGACAACAGACACCAGCCTTCTAGAGTGGGGAGCAGTCTGGGGTTCCCTAAAGGCTCTGGGAGTTTGGACTCAGTCAGAGTCTGTTCTTCCTATAAAAATCCTGGAGCTGAGAGCGATCTTCAAAGCTCTTCTGGCCTGGCCTCAGTTAGCCTTGGTCCATTTTATCAGGTTCCAGTCGGACAACATAACTTCAGTGGCTTACATCAATCATCAGGGAGGAATGAGGCGTTCCTTAGCGATGACAGAGGTAACCAAGATAATTCAGTGGGTGGAGGCCCATTCTTGCTGCCTGTCGGCGATCCACATCCCAGGGGTGGACAACTGGGAGGCGGACTTCCTGAGCAGGCAGACCTTTCATCTGGGGGAGTGGGAAGTGTTCTCCAGCTTGATTCTCAAGTGGGGTCAGCCGGAATTAGATCTCATGGCATCTCGACAGAATGCCAAGCTCACGAGATACGGGTCGAGGTCCAGGGACCCCCAGGCGGAACTGATAGATGCTCTGGCGGTTCCTTGGACTTTCAGTCTAGCAAACCTATTTCCTCTGTTTGCGCTTCTTCCTCAGGTCATTGCTCGAATCAAGCAGGAGAGGGCATTGGTGATTCTCATTGCACCTGCTTGGCCTCGCTGGATTTGGTATGCAGATCTGGTGGACATGTCATCTCTGCCACCTTGGAGATCAACTGAAAGGTGACGTATCTTTATGATACGCCTACTCCCTAACCTGAACCCCCACTCCCACCCTCTACCCTTTCCCCCTCCTGCCCTTATCCCAGAACACCATAACAATGCTACTATCTGTATCTTCAATTAACCCCTCCCATTACCCCTTTTTTCCTAACCCTCCCCTCTTTCCTCCCCCCCCCCCACACAGGTTCATACTTTAATGTTGTTACAAAGTGTTCTGTAGCTCCATTGTTGCAAAGAGTTACCTTTGTTAAAGAAAAATGTTTTTTATGAATGTACTGTTTTTCTATTTTGTTTGTTACACTATTGGACACATTCAACAAGGTCTTATATGCATTTACCTTATCACTTATATAAAGCAAAATTTGACAAGGAAAGAGAAACCTTCCCCTTCATTGGAAGAGACAACAAACAAATATTTCTTAAACCCACACTCAAACACCAAAGAATAAAGCATATACCACTACATCAACTACTAACAGTGAATGCTTCTCATGCAGACTACAGTAATGCACCTAAGAAGCCAATATTGACACAAACTCATGGCGACCATTAAAATGATATCCCATAATGTAAGGGGGTTACATCATCAAAAGGCGAAAAGCATTGACAGATTACAAATCTCATAACGCACATACTGTATAGTATTATTACAAGAGACCCATTTTACTAAGACTTGTACACCCAAATACTGGGATAAAACTTTCCCAAAGCAATATCACGTCACCAGTAGACGAAGAAAACACTGTGGGGTCTCCATACTGCTCAACACTTCAATTAATTTTAAAGAAAATGAAGTCAGATCAGGAAGGCAGATACTTAATATTAAGAGGACATATTCATAACACACCTGTCCTAATAGCAAATATATATGTTTCAAATTAAAAACAAGCTCCCTTTCTCTCAAAAATTAGCCACCTCTTGACACGATGGAGGAAATATAGAATGATTGTAAGGGGGGATTTAAACTTAACCATTGATGATACAGTTGACAGAAAGGGTGGTATCAAACAAAAAGGACAAAGACGAGACCCAAATCATAAATTATTAAAATATTTTATAACAGACCATAACTTAATCGACGGATGGAGAACTCTAAACCATGGTGAAAAAGATTACACCTATCACTCACCAGTACACAACTCCTTCTCTAGAATAGACTATGTGCTACTGAGCCAAATACTCATTCCCCTCATCACAAAAGTCCAAATTTTAAATTGCCCTTGGTCAGATTATGCAATGGTAACAGTTAACATTGCAGGAGTTGTTAACCCTAAGAGAACACGATCATGGGCCCTAAATCCTAATTTACTTAAAGATAAATTACTAATACAGAAATACAAATGGAAATCAAATAATTTATACAGACCAATGATGGATCTACTACTAATCCCATTCACACATGGGGGGCATTAAAAGCTTTCATAAGAGGACTACTTATAATTGAATCAAATAAACAAAATAAACTCAAGAGACAAAGAATAGAGACCCTAAGACAAGACATATCAACATTAAAAAACAACAACTAATAGCTCGCCCAAGATATAACATTACCAAACAATTAAGACAAAAAGGGAAGAATTAGATTATTAACAGATGAGGTAAACAGATCCATAAAATTAGTAGATACTCACTACTTCATTAATGCTAACAAACCAGATAAAATGCTAGCAAACAAGCTTAAAGATCCACATCCATACCACAATTACTTACACCTACAGGCAAACCGACTAATGACCTCCTAGATATAGCCAATAGTTTTGCTAATTATTATCAAAAACTATATAATCTTTTAGCAGAACAAACAAAGACTAGTAGAGAGGCAGATTTCCTTAAATTTCTTAAAGACACTTCCTGTGGTCTCCTCTACAGAAGCTGAACAACTAAACACCCCTATTACACCTCAAGAAGTCACATTAGCTATCAAGGACCTTAAAATAAATAAAGCCCCAGGACCAGATGGTTATTCAGGAATTTTTTTATAAAATAATCCCGCAACTAGTAACAATATTTAACGCTATGATGCGAGTCAATACAATTTTACAAAAAATGCTGCTGGCTAGGATATCGGTAATTCCCAAAGCAGGGAAAAATTAACAATTCTGACAAAATGACAGACCTATCTCGCTAATAAACCAAGATATCAAATTGTTCACCAAGATCTTGGCAAATAGATTAAATCCCCCCATTAATTAAACTAATATAGTCAGATCATGTAGGTTTCGTGAAATCACGAGAGGCCCCAGATAATATACGGAAATTAATAGATCTAATTAAATTTGCCTCTGTCAATACAGTGTCTTCTCTCTTCCTATAGTTGAATACAGAGAAGGCATTTGATAGAGTAAACTGGGATTTTATGCACGTGATATTGGATAAGGTGGGAATTACAGGGGCATTTCATAAAGCACTTTATTCCTTATGTTCCTCACCAGCAGCATACATCAAGTTAGCAGGCTATCAATCAAAACAAATTACAATACAAAATGGAACTAGGCAGGGTGTCCTTTATCACCATTATTATTTGCCCTCTGCATAGAACACCTAGCTATCAAAAATAGAGACAATCTGGATATCTCTTGTATCCAGATAGCAAATAAAAACTACAAAGTGGCCCTGTTTGCGGACTATGTTATATTGACACTGACAATGCCCCTTCAATCCTTACCACCTCTTTATCATTTATTACAACAATTTAGCTTCCTTTCAGGTTACAAGATAAATGAGAATAAATGTGAGGCAATTTGTACTCATTTACCACTAATAACTAAAAAATTAATAGAACTAAACTTTTCCTTCAGATGGGAAAAAAACACCATAAAATATTTAGACATATATTTATCCCCAGATGTCTGTACTCTTTTTGAACATAATTATCAACCCATGTTTGCACAGATAAGACAAATAATGTTAAAATGGAACAAACACAAAATATCCCTCTTTGGTAGACTAGTAGTAGTTAAAATTAGGATCCTTCCCAAAATTCTTTATCTCTTTCGATCCTTACCCATCTCTATCCCTATATGAGAGCTCGACAAATTACAGAAAGACATACTTCACTTTGTATGGAATTATAAAAAGGCAAGAATAAGCAAACACCTATTGTCCAGACATAAAAGCAGAGGGGGTATGGGACTGTTATTATTACGCTGCTAGAATAGCGCAGACAACACATTGGTATGACTTGACTAAAGATTTACAATGGGTACAACTTGAAGCCAACATAATAAATATTGATGATATTTCCCAACTCCTATGGATGCCTAAATCTAACAGACCCCACAGGAAAATAAATACATTGCTTTTGCACACACAATCTACATTTGGGACAAAGCTAGGTCTAAGTTCCCACTACACAGCCCCATATCCAAAATAATGTTGTTAGTAACATATAAATCCTCAATAGACAAAATAGTGCAAGAAAAATGGGCAAATAAAGGACTTTACAGAATTGCTGATACTCTAATTAATGGAAAATGTATGACTATTCAACAATACAATGAACTAGGTCCCTCAGACACACACACATGGTTCCACTATTTTCAATTAAGATTGAGAGGCCTATTTATCAAAGGTCTGTCGGACCTGATCCAACAGTGCGGATCAGGTCCGACAGACCTCGCTGAATGCAGAGAGAAATACGCTCTCCGTATTCAGCATTGCACCAGCAGCTCTTGGGAAGGAACATTCAAACTAATACGAAACATAGTCGAAAAAGAAGTTAATATAGGCCCTAAACATGCACTCTTACACTTCCCAATGCAAGGACTGCCTTCACGACAAAACAAACAAATAGCTACAAACTGCACCGCAGCGAGTATCTGCATTGCCAGATTCTGGAAAACAGAACCCCATAGCTTTAGAGTAATAGAGCATAAGATAGATCATACATACCAGCTGACCTGTTATCTACCAAAGACCAATTTCTAGCAATATGGGAACCATGGATTATGTTCACTGAAACTAGATAAGGGAACATAACCTCAAGAAGGATAAATAAGATTATACACCAGATTTATTGTTATTTGCATACAAGACTCTTGAACCTTAATTATTGCTGTTCGGTTTGTATCGTTAAACCTTGTTAATTCACATATTGACTCAGCCATGTCCCCGACCTGTTAAGGGAATTGTTATGTTTGAATATATATTTACTGTAATATATTCACATTCTGTTTGTAACAGAAATTTTCTTTGAATATGTTATAAAATGTTGTAAAATCCAATAAAATAATATAAACAATAATGTTTTAAATGTATAAATTGCAATTTTAATAGTGAAGTGATTTTTCATTTAACGCCATAATTAACTCAGGCATCCTCTGCTATAAATGTACTGTCATCTATGGTGTATGATCATGGTGAATAAAAGCGAGTTAAAAAACACCTAGCTTAAGGGACCATTGTTATTTTGGTAGTAGAACTAGAAACTTTTGTGCCCAAGACTAACATTTATTACACAAGACATTGTAACTTCTGTGTATTCACGGAGAGGAGTAGAGATATCCCACAGCTTGGATTAAGAACCACCCATGTTTTGGATATTTTTTAATTTACTTGTAGAGTATCACCATAACTGCCACATGATGTAATTTTAACTTTTTTTTTGCTTTAGAAAGTAAATGTTTACAAATTAATTAAAATAGTACTAAGATGTACAAAAGGTGGTTGATAAATATTTTCTAAAGTTGAAATAGAATAATGAGAGGTATAGAAGAAAGAAAAACTGAAGTAATCATTTCATAGAGTTTGATTCAGCGATGAGACCATCCTATCCTCTCCAAACAGATGACTTCAGGATGAGTCTAAAAAGATTCTTAAAGCCATGCTGTGTTGTGAATACTGTTAAAGAACTGGGATTACCTACTGTATCTATTGTTTACGAATAGGGAGATGTCCCAAATCTCTGCTGTGTTTTCCTTGTTTGAGTTACTATATAGGCAACACCTCAGGCAAATAGTTGATATGATAGAAACCTTCAAATGCATTGAGAAATGTATTAAAGCTGAAGAACAAAGCATTTTTCACAAATTAAATGCAACAAAATAACAAGGGGTCATGATCCCACTTTGCAGAGTATTAAGTTTAAAATGTATTTGTCGAAGTATTTCTTTACAGAAAGGATGTTTGATTCTTGAAAAAGACTTCCAATATAAGTGGTAAGGACAAACATTTTAAGGGAATTAAAGAATGCTTGGCATAAGCACTTTATAAAGAAATACAGACATATTCTATGGACATTCTGTTTTTTTTTTATGTTTCTACATTACAAATATACAGAACAGCATAGGTGTCTTTAGGCCTTTGTGATGGAAAATATGGAATGGGTCCAGGAAGCATACATTAATATTTACAACCATTATACTTAAGCCTTCATAATAATATAATAAATAATGTATTAATATAATTTAAATAATTTATTAATATAATAAAGTTTTCATCCATTGATGTAAGTACTTGTCCAAGCAGTATAGCATTTGTGGCTTGCCACTTAGCAGGGTCCTTATGAAGTCCTTGAAGGACCGGGGAAAGTAAATTAAAGGGTAAGTTATCCTGATAGTAGAAAATAGTCAGTGTATATTATTAGGCAACCCCTATGTTCTTCCCACTGTAGCTTATTTGGATGAAATGGTTATTCATAGCAAAGATTGGTAATCACATCTCCCAAAAAGTCCAAGCTGTTTTAAGTTTATCAAGTGTGGAGGCCTAACTGCCAACCCTTGTAAATTCTTTGTAAAGTTTTATTAAGCCAAGCATTAAAGGGACATTACACACTCAATGCATTTCACACACCTCCCTCTATTTATGGGTGCCGCTATTTTGCAACCTAGGTTTCACTGCAGGTATCAGAAGGAGAGTTGCTGCACATGTGCAAACACATCATCACTGTAAAGCAATGAAAACTAAATTTCAAAAGGGTGATATCCATGACTAGATGGAGTTGGAGAATAACCTCAACACTGTGCTTATAAAATGTATTTAGTGTTTTATGTCCTTTTAAGGGTTTTTGTAACAGAATTGCTTAAACGTCAAGTCCAGTTTACTCACCTTCCCACCACCTCTATGCTTCACAGTACTCTTCTTAGGAACAAGCTAATTGGAATAATTTCAGGCAGCATGTGGTGTTAGTGCCACTACACTTGTAGCTGTATCGCCGTAGCCCTTTCCTCTTTAGTGCTGTGTTGTTTTCACTCAACCTAGCTAATGTTGTGTTGCATCAGTTAACTTCTCCAGTACTGTGATGCCTTAGTTAACCTCTACAGTACTGAGCTGTTACTGCTGGGTTTCTTCTATGCTGTTTTACAGGGCCGCCATCAGGGGGTGAAAGGGGTGACTCCTGTCAGGGGCCCACTGGGCCAGGGGCCCCCATGAGGCAAGCACAACTATTATGATTTTTTTTTAAAAATTTTGGCAGGCTCCAGGGGACGCTACAGCAGAGTGCTATTGAATGGGAAATGTGATTACAAGGAGTAAAGCATTAGCATTTAAGAGGATATCTGAGTGTGCACTAAACCACTATGCACAGTTTGAGACAGACTTGGCACTTCAGTTTGTACAGTGTGTGCCTGAGTCAGAAGGCAGATCACTTTCATTTGCAGAGAAGGTAGGAATTACTTAGTAAATTATTTGTATTTCTTTGTGCAATTTAGGATTGTAACTTCAGTGTGATAGTTGTATGGGGGGGACAGGGGTCCATAAAAACAATATTTGTTAGCAAAATGCAGCGGTGTATGTATGATTATTTGATAATGCTGTAGAAATTCTATATTTAAAACCATGCAGAAATGTTTCCTCCTCAATACACAACTGGTAGGTGCCCTTTTGGCAGATATTATTTTTTTTATTTATATATTTTTTTTTAAATTACATTCCAGTTTACTGCCCCTGCAAGGACTTTCCAGATGCCAGGAGGCATTTTATCCATAAGTACAGCTGACAGATGGGAACATTTGTACACCAGATTTGAAGTGGTGCTCTTGGTTGGAGAAAATGGGGGGAAAACCCCAAACATATGTCAATCTTTCAAAAGTGCTTTTCTTCATCTACCCATTCTGACAGATCATTAATGTACAATTTTGAATTCACAGAAGTATTTTTTTTTTGCACATTTACAAATATGATTCTTTAAAAAGTGATCTTTTAGTTTCTGCTATTTTTTTTATTATGCATGTCACACACTGTTGATTTAGGGGATAGCAATGTGCAGAAATTTTACCTCCTGTGAGTGTTTCTGTGGGTGTCTTTGTTTATGTATTTGTGTTTTTGTTGTTGTCTCTATGAGGGTGTATGTATTTTTTCCGTGGGTCTCTCTGTGAGGGTGTGTGTGTCTGTCTTTGTGCATTTTCTGTGGATGTCTTTGTGAGGGTGTGTGTGTATCTCTTTGTGCATTTTCTGTGGATGTCTCTGTGAGGGTGTGTGCATATGTCTGTGCATTTTCTGTGGGTGTCTCTGTGAGGGTGTGTCTGTATGTATGTATTTGTGTATTTTCTGTGGGTGTCTCTGTGTGTGTGTGTATGTCTTTGTGTGTTTTCTGTGAATGTCTCTGTGAGGGTGTGTGCATATGTATGTATGTGTTTTCTATGTATGTCTCTGTGAGGGTGTGTGTGTATGTCTTTGCACATTTTCTGTGGGTGTCTCTGTGAGGGTGTGTGCATATGTCTTTGTGTGTTTTCTGTGGATGTCTCTGTGAGGGTGTGTGCGTATGTCTTTGTGCATTTCCTGTGGGTGTCTCTGTGAGGGGTTTGTGTGTGTGTGTGTATGTCTTTGTGCATTTTCTGTAGATGTCTCTGTGAGGGTTTGTATGTATTTCTTTGTGCATTTTCTGTGGGTGTCTCTGTGAGGGTGTGTGTGTGTGTGTATGTACGTCTTTGTGTATTTTCTCTGGATGCCTTTGCGAGGGTGGGTGTGTATGTCTTGTGTGTTTTCTGTAGATGTCTCTGTGAGGGGGGGTGTGTGTGTGTATGTATGTCTGTGTTTTCTGTGGATGTCTCTGTGAGGGTGTGTTTGTATTTCTTTGTGGATTTTCTGTGGGTGTCTCTGTGAGGGTGTGTGTGTGTGTATGTATGTCTTTGTGGATTTTCTGTGGATACCTTTGCGAGGGTGGGTGTGTATGTCTTGTGTGTTTTGTTGTGTGGGTGTCTCTGTGAGTGTGTGTGTGTATATGTTTTTCTTTGTTTTCTGTGGCTGTCTCAGTGAGGGTGTGTGTGTATGTATCTTGTTGTGTGTTTTCTGTGGGTGTCTCTCTGTGTGTATGTATGTCTTTGTGTGTTTTCTGTGGCTGTCTCAGTGAGGGTGTGTGTGTATGTATGTTGTTGTGTGTTTTCTGTGGGTGTCTCCCTGTGTGTATGTATGTCTTTGTGTGTTTTCTCTGGGTGTCTGTGAGTGTGTATGTCTTTGTGTCTTTTCTGAGGCTGTCTCTGTGGGTGTTTCCTTGGATGTATGTGCAAGTTTGTGTTTGTGCGTGTGTGTCCATTGTCTTTCTACAGACTTTGAGACTAATGAGACCTTTTTGGAAGTCACCAATCCACCATTTAACCTTTAAATTATTGATTAGGCAGTTCAGAGCCCTTTCTTTGAGCCACTGCATGCTGTTGTCATCATATAGTTGACATCTTCCTTGACAAAAGCATAATCAGACTCCATATTTTGTCTTGTAAATCTTCTTTTTTGACAAAACTGTAGTCTACCTCATTACTTGTCAGGTCAATGTAAACAAGTGCTGAGTGTCTGTTTGGGTGTCTGTTTCTGAGTGTGTTTGTGTGTTTCTTTGCCTGTGTCTGCTAGAGTGTCTATATGTGAATCTTTATGTGTAAGTGTGTGTTTCAGTGTATGAGTGTGTCTGTGTGTTTGTGTGTTACTACCTTTACAATATTTCCAACTTTGACTACACTAAAGAATACAGTGCATATACGTTTTAGTCACTTGGTCAAAAATGGCACATTTCTCCTGTTAAGTGTAGTCAGTTATTAACTCCTCCCTAACAGGAAGTGCAAGAGGATCACCCAAGCAGAGCTGCTATATAGCTCCTCCCCTCTACGTCATACCCAGTCATTCTCTTGCACCTAACTAATAGATAGGATGTGTGAGAGGACTGTGGTTGTTAAACTTAGTTTTTTATTTCTTCAATCAAAAGTTTGTTATTTTAAACGGCACCAGAGTGTGTTGTTTTTTCTCAGGCAGCATTAGAAGAAGAATCTGCCTGAGTTTTGTGTATGATCTTAGCGGACGTAACTAAGATCCATTTGCTGTTCTCGGCCATTCTGAGGAGCGAGGTAACTTCAGAACAGGGGACAGCGGGCAGGTTCACCTGCAAGGAGGTATGTTGCAGTATATTGTTTTCTAAGGAATGGAAGTGACTGAGAAAATACTGCTAATACCGATGTAATGTAAGTACAGCCTTAAATGCAGTAGTAGCAACTGGTATCAGGCTGATATATATGTATGTTTACACTTAAGTATTTCTGGG
This sequence comes from Bombina bombina, assembly GCF_027579735.1. Taxonomy (NCBI): domain Eukaryota; kingdom Metazoa; phylum Chordata; class Amphibia; order Anura; family Bombinatoridae; genus Bombina; species Bombina bombina. The sequence continues at coordinate 589,370,726 of NC_069499.1, forward strand.
GAATGGCACTTCACTAGGAAAATACATATAAACTTTTAGCCTAAATCTGCAGTGTGAGCGGCTAGCAGCAGGCTTTTTAATTACTTTTCATAAATTATATTTTAAACGTTTACTGGTATGTTAATCGTTTATTTATCTGAGGTACTTGGTGAAAAATTGTTTTGGGCGTTATTTTCCACATGGCTGTCGTTTGTTTTGAATTAAAACAGTTTACTGAGCTTCCTTCACTGTTGTATTATGAGTGGGAGGGGCCTATTTTGGCGCTTTTATTGCGCAGTAGAAATTCAGTCACAGTCTGCCTTTTTCTCCCTGCATGATCCAGGACGTCTCTACAGAGCTCAGGGGTCTCCAAAACTAGTTTTGAGGGAGGTAATCACTCACAGCAGACCTGTGAGACTGTGCTTTGACTGTGATAAAAACGTTTATATTTTCAATTGTTATCCGTTTTTTGGTATTAAGGGGTTAAAAAATCCATTGCTAGTGGGTGCAATCCTTTGCTAACTTAATGCATTTACTGTGAAAATTTGGTTTCTATAACTAATCCGGTTCATTGTTATTTCAACTGTGACAGTTTTTGTGTGCTTCTTAAAGGCACAGTAACGTTTTTTATATTGCTTGCAAATTTATTTGAAAAGTATTTTCCAAGCTTGCTAGGCTAATTGCTAGTTTGTTTTAACATGTCTGACACAGAGGAATCTCTTTGTGCAATATGTTCAAAAGCCAATGTGGAGCCCAATAGAAATTTGTGTACTAATTGCATTGATGCTACTTTAAATAAAAGCCAATCTGTACATTTTAAGAAAATTTCACCAGACAACGAGGGGAAAGTTATGCCGACTAACTCTCCTCACGTGTCAGTACCTGCATCTCCCGCTCAGGAGGTGCGTGATATTGCGACGCCAAGTACATCAGGGCGGCCATTACAAATCACTTTACAAGACATGGCTAATGTTATGACTGAAGTTTTATCTAAATTGCCAGAACTTAGAGGTAAACGCGACCACTCTGGGGTGAGAACAGAGTACGCTGATAATGTTAGAGCCATGTCTGATACTGCGTCACAAATGGCAGAACATGAAGACGGAGAGCTTCATTCTGTGGGTGACGGATCTGATCCAAATAAACTGGACTCAGACATTTCAAATTTTAAATTTAAGCTTGAGAACCTCCGTGTATTATGTATTATTAGGGGAGGTATTAGCGGCTCTGAATGATTGTAACACGGTTGCAATCCCGGAGAAATTATGTAGGCTGGATAGATACTATGCGGTACCGGCGTGTACTGACGTTTTTCCTATACCTAAGAGGCTTACAGAGATTATTACCAAGGAGTGGGATAGGCCCGGTGTGCCCTTTTCCCCCCCTCCTATATTTAGAAAAATGTTTCCAATAGACGCCACCACACGGGACTTATGGCAGACGGTCCCTAAGGTGGAAGGAGCAGTTTCTACTCTGGCTAAGCGTACCACTATCCCGGTGGAGGATAGCTGTGCCTTTTCAGATCCAATGGACAAAAAGTTAGAGGGTTACCTTAAGAAAATGTTTACTCAACAAGGTTTTATATTACAACCCCTCGCATGCATTGCGCCTGTCACGGCTGCGGCGGCATTTTGGTTTGAGTCTCTAGAGGAGACCATTAGCTCAGTCCCATTGGATGAAATTATAGACAAGCTTAGAGTCCTTAAGCTAGCTAATTCATTTATTTCTGATGCCGTAGTACATTTAACTAAGCTTACGGCTAAGAATTCCGGATTCGCCATTCAGGCGCGCAGAGCGCTGTGGCTAAAATCCTGGTCAGCCGATGTGACTTCTAAATCTAAATTGCTTAACATACCTTTCAAAGGGCAGACATTATTTGGGCCCGGTTTGAAAGAAATTATCGCTGACATTACTGGAGGTAAGGGTCATGCCCTGCCTCAAGACAGAGCCAAACCAAGGGCTAGACAGTCTATTTTTCGTGCCTTTCGTAACTTCAAGGCAGGAGCAGCATCAACTTCCTCCGCTCCAAAACAGGAAGGAACTGTTGCTCGTTACAGACAGGGCTGGAAACCTAACCAGACCTGGAACAAGGGCAAGCAGGCCAGAAAACCTGCTGCTGCCCCTAAGACAGCATGAAGTGAGGGCCCCTGATCCGGAAACGGATCTAGTAGGGGGCAGACTTTCTCTCTTCGCCCAGGCTTGGGCAAGAGATGTCCAGGATCCCTGGGCGTTAGAGATCATATCTCAGGGATATCTTCTGGACTTCAAAGCTTCTCCTCCAAAAGGGAGATTTCATCTTTCAAGGTTGTCAACAAACCAGACAAAGAAAGAGGCGTTTCTACGCTGTGTAAAAGATCTTTTGCTAATGGGAGTGATCCACCCGGTTCCGCGGCGGAACACGGACAAGGGTTTTACTCAAATCTGTTTGTGGTTCCCAAGAAAGAAGGAACCTTCAGACCAATCTTGGATTTAAAGATCCTAAACAAATTCCTAAGAGTTCCATCGTTCAAAATGGAAACTATTCGGACAATCTTACCCATGATCCAAAAGGGTCAGTACATGACCACAGTGGATCTAAAGGATGCGTACCTTCACATACCGATTCACAAGGATAATTACCGGTACCTAAGGTTTGCCTTCCTAGACAGGCATTATCAGTTTGTAGCTCTTCCCTTCGGGTTAGCTACGGCTCCAAGAATCTTTACAAAGGTCCTGGGCTCTCTTCTGGCGGTACTAAGACCGCGAGGAATAGCGGTAGCTCCGTACCTAGACGACATTCTGATACAAGCGTCAAGCTTCCAAACTGCCAAGTCTCATACAGAGTTAGTTCTGGCATTTCTAAGGTCGCATGGGTGGAAGGTGAACGTAGAAAAGAGTTCTCTATTGCCACTCACAAGAGTTCCCTTCTTGGGGACTCTTATAGATTCTGTAGAAATTAAAATTTACCTGACAGAGGACAGGTTAACAAAACTTCTAAATGCTTGCCGTGTCCTTCATTCCATTCAACACCCGTCAGTGGCTCAATGCATGGAAGTAATCGGCTTAATGGTAGCGGCAATGGACATAGTACCTTTTGCACGCCTGCATCTCAGACCACTGCAATTGTGCATGCTAAGTCAGTGGAATGGGGATTACTCAGATTTGTCCCCTATGCTGAATCTGGATCAATAGACCAGAGATTCTCTTCTATGGTGGCTTTCTCGGCCACATCTGTCCAGGGGGATGCCCTTCAGCAGGCCAGACTGGACAATTGTAACAACAGAAGCCAGCCTACTAGGTTGGGGCGCTGTCTGGAATTCCCTGAAGGCTCAGGGATCATGGACTCAGGAGGAGAGTCTCCTTCCAATAAACATTCTGGAATTGAGAGCAGTTCTCAATGCCCTTCTGACTTGGCCTCAGTTAGCAACTCTGAGGTTCATCAGGTTTCAGTCAGACAACATCACGACTGTGGCTTACATCAACCATCAGGGAGGGACAAGGAGTTCCCTAGCGATGATGGAAGTCTCAAAGATAATTCGCTGGGCAGAGTCTCACTCTTGCCACCTGTCAGCGATCCACATCCCAGGCGTGGAGAACTGGGAGGCGGATTTCCTAAGTCGCCAGACTTTTCATCCGGGGGAGTGGGAACTTCATCCGGAGGTCTTTGCCCAAATACTTCGACGTTGGGGCAAACCAGATATGGATCTCATGGCGTCTCGCCAGAACGCCAAGCTTCCTTGTTACGGGTCCAGGTCCAGGGACCCGGGAGCGGTCCTGATAGATGCTCTGACAGCACCTTGGACCTTCAAGATGGCTTATGTGTTTCCACCCTTCCCGATGCTTCCTCGATTGATTGCCAGGATCAAACAGGAGAAAGCATCGGTGATTCTAATAGCGCCTGCGTGGCCACGCAGGACCTGGTATGCAGATCTAGTGGACATGTCATCCTGTCCACCTTGGTCTCTGCCTCTGAGACAGGACTTTCTAATTCAGGGTCCTTTCAAACATCAAAATCTAATTTCTCTGAAGCTGACTGCATGGAGATTGAACGCTTGATTTTATCAAAGCGTGGATTTTCGGAGTCAGTAATTGATACCTTAATACAGGCTAGGAAACCTGTTACCAGGAAAATTTACCATAAAATATGGCGTAAATATTTACACTGGTGCGAATCCAAGAGTTACTCATGGAGTAAGGTTAGGATTCCTAGGATATTGTCTTTTCTACAAGAAGGTTTAGAAAAGGGTTTATCTGCAAGTTCTTTAAAGGGACAGATCTCAGCTCTGTCCATCCTTTTACACAAACGTCTGTCAGAAGTTCCAGACGTTCAGGCTTTTTGTCAGGCTTTGGCCAGGATTAAGCCTGTGTTTAAGACTGTTGCTCCACCGTGGAGCTTAAACTTGGTTCTTAACGTTTTACAGGGTGTTCCGTTTGAACCCCTTCATTCCATTGATATCAAGCTGTTATCTTGGAAAGTTCTGTTTTTAATGGCTATTTCCTCGGTTCGCAGAGTCTCTGAGTTATCGGCCTTACATTGTGATTCTCCTTATCTGATTTTTCATTCAGACAAGGTAGTTCTGCGTACTAAACCTGGGTTCTTACCTAAGGTAGTCACTAACAAGAATATCAATCAAGAGATTGTTGTTCCATCATTGTGCCCTAACCCTTCTTCAAAGAAGGAACGACTTCTGCACAATCTAGACGTAGTCCGTGCCCTGAAATTTTATTTACAGGCAACTAAAGATTTTCGCCAAACTTCTTCCCTGTTTGTCGTTTATTCTGGACAGAGGAGAGGTCAAAAAGCATCTGCTACCTCTCTCTCTTTCTGGCTTCGTAGCATAATACGTTTAGCCTATGAGACTGCTGGACAGCAGCCTCCTGAAAGAATTACAGCTCATTCTACGAGAGCTGTGGCTTCCACGTGGGCCTTTAAGAATGAGGCCTCTGTTGAACAGATTTGCAAGGCTGCAACTTGGTCTTCTCTTCATACTTTTTACAAATTTTACAAATTTGACACTTTTGCTTCTTCTGAGGCTGTTTTTGGGAGAAAGGTTCTTCAGGCAGTGGTTCCTTCCGTGTAAAGATCCTGCCTGTCCCTCCCGTCATCCGTGTACTTTTAGCTTTGGTATTGGTATCCCATAAGTAATGGATGACCCGTGGACTGACTACACTTAACAGGAGAAAACATAATTTATGCTTACCTGATAAATTCCTTTCTCCTGTAGTGTAGTCAGTCCACGGCCCGCCCTGTTTTTTATGGCAGGTCTAAATTTTAAATTAAACTCCAGTCACCACTGCACCCTATAGTTTCTCCTTTCTCGTTTGGTTTCGGTCGAATGACTGGGTATGACGTAGAGGGGAGGAGCTATATAGCAGCTCTGCTTGGGTGATCCTCTTGCACTTCCTGTTAGGGAGGAGTTAATATCCCATAAGTAATGGATGACCCGTGGACTGACTACACTACAGGAGAAAGGAATTTATCAGGTAAGCATAAATTATGTTTTCAAGGGGGGGGGGGGGGGGCCTGATTAATGGTTAAGTAAGGGGCCCCAAAATTTCTAGTGGCGGTCCTGCTGTACTGTCTCAAGTGAGCCTTTTGTTTGCTTTGCGATTTCATGTTAACCTAGACTGCCAGTTGTCCTGCAGTATATAGCATTAAAGGGACATGAAACCAAATGTTTTTCTTTCCTAATTTAGAAGGAGGATGAGATGTTAAACAACTTTCCAATTTATTTTGTTCTCTGGGTATCCTTTGTTGAAAAGAATACCTAGGTAGGCTTAGGAGCTCCGGATTGGTGGATGCATTATTGCCTCATGTTATTGGCTCACCCAATGCATTCAGCTAGTTCCCAGTAGTGCCTTGCTGCTAGAAAGTTGTTTAAAATTGTATTCTATGTATGAATCATGAAGACATTTTATGGATTTCATGTCCCTTTAAGGTGCCAGTCTCTTCAGCCAAACCTTCCTTACAGAATTCCTGTTTCTGCTGACCAATTTCATCTTCATATCTTGGCTTGTGAACATGGTTCCTGTTTCAGTGGTTCCTTTTTGGATTCTCTGGAATTTTAGAGCTTTGTCCTGTGACTGCTGCCTGCCTCCAGTGTACTCACTTCCAGTCTTCAGATATTTCCTTGCTTGGAACATTGTCAGTGTGAGCAGTCTCACCAACTTCATTTACTGCTCTTGTTCCTATTTTGTGAGGGCATCATAACGCAATTACTTCAGAGACTTGTTTCTTAGACCAGCTTCACATAACTGTTTGCTCAGGTTTCTGGTTGTTTTTCCAGTTTGTTTCAATACATTTAATTTTTTATTTTTTTTGTGTTCATAGTTATAGCAGAATTATTTCACAATCAACACAATATTATCCCACCACTAACACAATAGCAGCTGTGATAATGGATCTTTTGAAGGCAGCATTTTCTAGAGTCCATACATACATGTCAAACATAGGATGGACTTTAGAAAAACCTATTATATTAATTGAAGCTTCAGAGTGATCACTGACCATGCTTCTTTGATTTGAGCCTCAGAAACATCAACAGTAAATAAAAAAAAAAAAATAGAATGACAAACATAAAAATATGTATAATGTGTATAATAATTGCGATCTTTATGGAGATATACACATTTTTGGAGACTTCAGTACTAGGTAAATGGATTGCCCAGAGATAGAAAATAGTATTTCTTCTATTATTGTATGAAGATTTTCTGAATCGTCACTTGGTCTTGGCACCATCTGTGGACTGGTAGCATCTTTGAAAAGAAAACCTGATTGAACAACAAGAAAACAATACAATAAGAATTACACAGCAAGTATGACAGGAAGGTAGATCCACGAGTATGAAGACAGCTTGAAAATTAACCCTCTGGTTTTGGCAATCCCAGAATAAAAATTGAGCTAGTTAACTACTCCAAAATCACTCAAAGTTGAATACTCACTTAATTTGTGAATCAGTTCTACCTGAGTGTCTGAATTGATAGGTTCATTAGAGCTCACCTATTTTCCATAGCTTCTAACAATTAACATACAAATTATTTGATGCTTACTCAAAACACTAAATTAGGAATTTTATGTAACATCATCAGTTGCAGGAAGTATAGAAAAATCATACAGCTCATGGTCTTAAAAAAAAGAAAGCTGAGGGGCATTCAAATCAAGCTAGATAACACCAATGTGTGCTCATTCCAAGAAGGTATTTTATTTATATCCAATAATGTCACATTCCTCTTTGCAGCATTTCTCTGGCAATGCAACACTTCCATCTTTTCTTGACACCTCTGGGCTATTCGATGTCTACAATAAATTCCTTAAATGTGTTTGGTTTTTCATTTGAAATTTACTGTACATATGCTGTATGTCCTGACCTGTCTCCATATGGTATTACAGCTATAATAAATTTAATTAATTAATAAGCATTAATTATAACCCATAACTATCCTAAGCAATAGGTTGGAGTGATGTATGAAATGTCAATGATTGATAATACAGTACTATTATTTCAATTATAGTCAATCCTCTTTGGAGCTGTAATTCATATGTAATATTGAATGGGCAAAATATTTTTAGAAAATAGTGTTTACTTCAGTATTCTTTCTTCATTCATGGATCCTCATCTTAAAGGGACATTAAACACTTTGAGATGTTAATATAAAATGATAAATCGTATATAGAAAAAAAACCTCAATATACTTTTATTATTTATTTTGTCCCTTTTTTCTGTAATTTCATTCTGACAATGTTGTGCTTTTCTGTTCCTGTTAGAAATGGAAGTGCATTTGGCTGCACACTCTAGTGACCTACTTATAACTGTCCCTAATTGGCCACAGCATTGAAGGTATCCTACGTTACAACATGGCAGCTCCCATTGTTTTATAGACACTAAAACATTACACTTTGGGCTAGATTACAAGTGATGCACAAACGGTTTTGTGCAAGCGATATCATCTTTTCACAAGCCTTTTTCATTGCGTCCAAATTACAAGTTGAGCGATCGCCATTTACGATGAAATCCTCCGAGTTGTGGTTAACTGTTTTCCAAAACAAAAAAGTTGCACAAAACACTTAAAAAATACATTACAAAGTACACTTACATTCATATTAACACTGTCTAACAAATGATTATAAAAAAATATTGCACAAAAAAGTTATAAGGGCTCAAAGTTATGAGATCTCGGGTTAGAACAAAAAAGGCAGGCAAAAAAGGCAGGCAAATGGCTTTAACATTGAGACATATACATACAGTATACATTGATAAGTATGTATTATTTGTATATATATATATATATATATATATATATATATATAGTTTCTGCCCTTATACTGTCCTCCCACCTCACTACCTGTCCCCTCGACCCCATCCCCTCACAGCTACTCCCCTCCCTCTCTTCTACCCTCACCCCCATACTCACACACATTTTCAACATCTCCCTCAGCACTGGTATATTTCCCTCATCTCTAAAACATACACTGGTCACACCTATCCTCAAAAAACCTTCCCTTGATCCAACCTCCCCTTCAAATTACCGCCCTATTTCCCTACTCCCTCTTGCCTCAAAGCTCCTCGAAAAGCTAGTTTACGTACATCTATCCCATTTCCTTACACTAAACTCTCTTCTTGACCCACTGCAATCTGGATTTCGTTCCCATCACTCTACAGAGACAGCAATTGTCAAGGTTACCAATGACCTACTTGCAGCAAAATCCAAAGGCCACTTCTCTCTGCTTATCCTCCTTGACCTGTCTGCAGCCTTTGACACTGTTGACCACCCTCTTCTGCTCCAAACCCTCCAATCCTTCGGCATCTGTGACACAGCTCTCTTGTGGTTCTCTTCCTATCTGACTAACCGTACATTTAGTGTAGCCTTCTCCGGAGCATCCTCTCCCCCGTTACCACTTTCTGTTGGGGTACCTCAAGGCTCTGTCCTTGGTCCCCTTCTCTTCTCAATCTACACGTCGTCACTAGGTTCCTTAATAAAATCCCATGGGTTTCAATACCATTTGTATGCCGATGACACCCAAATCTACCTCTCTGCACCAGACGTACCTCCTTTCTTACTAACCCGTGTCACTAACTGTCTTTCTCACATCTCATCTTGGATGTCCTCTCACTACCTTAAGCTAAATCTCTCCAAAACTGAACTCCTTATTTTTCCCCCTTCTTCCAATGTCTGCACGCCCAAAATTTCTATAACTGTTGATAATTCCATCATTACCCCTACCCCGCTCGCCCGATGTCTTGGGGTCACACTTGACTCAGATCTTTCCTTCACTCCTCACATCCAGTCCTTGGCTAAAGCCTGCTGCTTCCACCTTAAAAACATTGTTAAAATTAGACATTTCCTTACACAAGAGACAACCAAGATTTTAATCCACTCTCTCATCCTTTCCCGCCTCGACTACTGCAATTCCGTCCTCTCTGGTCTACCTAGCTGCCGCACAGCTCCTTTACAATCCATGATGAATGCCTCTGCCAGACTCATCTTCCTTACTCGTCGCTCTTCATCTGCTGCACCTCTCTGCCATTCCCTTCACTGGCTTCCTCTTGCCTCTAGGATTAAACATAAAATCCTCACACTGACATATAAAGCTCTCAACTGCACTGCTCCCCCCTACATCTCAGAACTTGTCTCTATATACTCTCCCTCCCGTCCCCTTCGATCAGCTCAGGATCTCCTCCTCTCCTCCTCTCTTGTTACTTCCTCACATTCACGTTTACAGGACTTCACCAGACTGGCCCCCATCTTGTGGAATTCCCTTCCTCTCTCCATAAGACTCTCCCCTAGTTTTAACAGCTTCAAGCACTCCCTAAAATCTTTACTATTCAGGGATGCATACAACCAACACTAACCTTTCCTAACGCCATTGCTTTCCCCTTGAACCCCTTAGATTGTAAGCCTATGGGCCCAGCTGTTTACAGATCGCTTCATAAGAGCCGACTACAACAGTGAAACTCTCGGCAGGGCCCTCTACCCACTTGACCCCTACAAAAGCTATCCTGTACACCGACTATGTTTACAGTGCTGCGGAATCTGTTGGCGCTCTACAAATACCTGATAATAATAATAATATATATACATAAATTTAAATATTAGACTCCGCACTTAATGTAAATAAAAAATGAATGCATAAATGTGCAATTTGCACATTTATGCATTCATTTTTTATTTACATTAAGTGCGGAGTCTAATATTTAAATTTAAACTATTTCTTGGTGTAATTGGTAGTAGTACACCATAGTCTCGAGCACTGCTTATTTTATACATATATTTACTTGTTAGTGCTTATCCTCTCACTTGATATAAATATATTATATATATACATATATATATATGTATATATATATATATATATATATATATATATATAGAGAGAGAGAGAGAGAGAGAGAGAGAGAGAGAGAGAGAGAGTTGCAAGAAAAAGTATGTGAACCCATTGGAATGATATGGATTTCTGCACAAATTTGTCATAAAATGTGATCTAAGTCACAACAATAGACTATCACAGTCTGCTTAAACTAATAACACACAAAGAATGAAATGTTGCCATGTTTTTATTGAACACACCATGTAAACATTCACAGTGCAGGTGGAAAAAGTATGTGTACCCCTAGACTAATGACATCTCCAAGAGCTAATTGGAGTGAGATGTCAGCCAACTGGGGTCCAATCAATGAGATGAGATTGGAGGTGTTGGTTACAGCTGCCCTGTCCTATAAAAAACACACACCAGTTCTTGGTTTGATTTTCACAAGAAGCATTGCCTGATGTGAATGATGCCTCCCACAAAAGAGCTCTCAGAAGACCTACGATTAAGAATTGTTGACTTGCATAAAGCTGGAAAGGGTTATAAAAGTATCTCCAAAAGCTTTACTGTTCATCAGTCCACGGTAAGACAAATTGTCTATAAATGGAGAAAGTTCAGCACTGCTGCTACTCTCCCTAGAAGTGGCCGTCCTGTAAAGATGACTGCAAGAGCACAGTGCAGACTGCTCAATGAGGTGAAGAAGAATCCTAGAGTGTCAGCTAAAGACTTACAAAAGTCACTGGCAAATGCTAACATCCCTGTTAGCGAATCTACAATAGGTAAAACACTAAACAAGAATGGATTTCATGGGAGGATACCACAGAGGAAGCCACTGCTGTCCAAACAAAACATTGCTGCACGTTTACAGTTTGCACAAGAGCACCTGGATGTTCCACAGCAGTACTGGCAAAATATTCTGTGGACAGATGAAACCAAAGTTGAGTTGTTTGGAAGAAACACACAACACTGTGTGGCGAAAAAGAGGCACAGCACACCAACATCAAAACCTAATCCCAACTGTGAAGTATGGTGGTGGGGGCATCATGGTTTGGGGCTGCTTTGCTGTGTCAGGGCCTGGACGGATTGTTATAATTGAAGGAAAAATGAATTCCCAAGTTTATCAAGACATTTTGCAGGAGAACTTAAGGCCATCTGTCTACCAGCTGGAGCTCAACAGAATATAAGTGTTGCAACAAGACAATGACCCAAAGCATAGAAGTAAATCAACAACAGAATGGCTTAAATAGAAGAAAATACGCCTTCTGAAGTGGCCCAGTCAGAGTCCTGACCTCAACCCGATTGAGATGCTGTGGCATGACCTCAAAAAAGCGATTCACACCAGATATCCCAAGAATATTGCTGAACTGAAACAGTTCTGTAAAGAGGAATGGTTAAGAATTACTCCTGACCATTGTGCACGTCTGATCTGCAACTACAGGAAATGTTTGGTTGAAGTTATTGCTGTCAAAGGAGGTTCAACCAGTTATTAAATCCAAGGGTTCACATACTTTTTCCACCTGCACTGTGAATGTTTACATGGTGTGTTCAATAAAAACATGGCAACATTTCATTCTTTGTGTGTTATTAGTTTAAGCAGACTGTGATTGTCTATTGTTGTGACTTAGATGATGATCAGATCACATTTTATGACAAATTTGTGCAGAAATCCATATCATTCCAAAGGGTTCACATACTTTTTCTTGCAACTGTATATATATATATATATATATATATATATATATATATATATGTGTGTGTTTATATATGTTTGCATATATATTCAAGGGTCAAGTCCTACAAAAAAAAGTGTGGGAACTCAACAAGACTTCCATCCTCCCTCACAATTAACGCTAGCGTTAACCCAAATATCGCTAAAAAAAAACGCTGCATAGGGAGGCATATTGGAAATTTACTTTAAATTAAAAGAAAAAAGTGTATGGTTCCCTTAAAGTAAATTTCAACTGTGTGACAAAGTTAGGTATCATTATTAGAATCACTTAAGGATCAGTGATTATGCCATTCTTATATTTTTTTCGGAGGTTAACACTACACGTATGCATGATGTCACTGGAGGTGGGACTTTTTGGTACACAGTTGGTCGGCTCCAATATCGGCAAAGGAACGCTCAGTGAGAGTGAGCATTTGTTACTCCACCGTGGATCCAACTTTATCGTGAACTAAGTCTTATAACATACCCCTCTGAATGATCTGTGTTGTGCTTTTTTTAAATCTGTAATTAATTGTTTACCACTTTTATACCATCCATGATCTAGCTATTTACTTACCTGGGAGTGAGTGATATATATATGCCTACAATCCTGATAGCTTAGTTATAGCTCTTTTGCACGTGAGTAAAATTCCAACATTGTTTTTGGCAAATTGAAAATACTTCACTATACAAATTCTCCTTCTTCCTGATGTTAACAAGTCCTATACAGGATTGATGCCGGGGGAAACCACACCTTTTAAAACTGCCTTTGTCCTGAGAGCTCAGTTATAGCTTTTTTTAATATGAGTAAGGTTGCTTAAGTTTGGGAAATTACACAATTTGCAGAGTTACGCTATGTCTACCTTCTCTCTTTGAGGTTACATTGTGGGGATTCTAAGTGTCAAAATTGTTACATTTTGGGACAGTGGGGTAGATTTATTAAATGTTGGACATACAAGTGATCATGTCCGCCCGACATCGGGCGCTGTCGGCATTTAACATTGCACAAGCATTTCTAGTGAAATGCTTGTGCAATGCTGCCCCCTGCACATAGAAGGGGGTGTCAATCACCCTGATCGTATCTGATTGGGATGATTGCTGTTCCCCACCTCAGAGGTGGTGGATGAGTTAAGAAGCAGTGGTCTTAGACCGCTGCTTCTTAACTTTTATTTCCGGTGGGGCTGAAGGCTCGCTCGGAAACAGCTGCATTCACAGCTTAATAAATCGGCCCCTATATTATTTGTTTTTAATACACAGTAATATAGTGTTACATTTTTTATATACTGTATCTTGTTTTTTTGTATAATATACCACTGCAGAGTCATAGTAACACATTTTTCTTATATTTTCTGTTATGCTAAGCATATTCCTTAGAAGAGTAGACTTTAATAATATTGTACCAATCTCACTAGTTTTACTGAATCCGAGCTTTTTGTTTTAAAACTCTGCGTTCTTGACTTTATACCAACTGAACTAAGACAACTAGTGGCATGAAATTTTATACTGACCCAAATTCTAATTTAATAACCTACATTCTACATTACTGACCACATCCTAACAGTGATATAACTAATCCTGCTGTACTGACCCAGATCTTTTGGAATGGTTCTAAATCCTGCTGTATTAGCCAATCAAATTGCACTGACCCAAATCCTTGTTTTAATTGAGATTATTCTAATATTCTTGAAAGAAGACACAGGAGGAGAATATTATACTTAAACTAATGAACTTTACTTCAGCACAATGTAAAGTGTTTTACAAACATAATATGCGTCTCAATTAAGTCAAATCCTCTTCTTGCTTAAGCTCCAATATTGAATTATGAAAAGTTCTAATAAGACGGATGAGACTTTGAACAAGAACAAAAAACTTAGATGAAAAGGATGAAGCTGTATACATCAAACTGTAGTAATCAGATCAGGGAAAATCATTGTTATAATCATAATATATTATAATCTGAATAACAATTCAGGATTGCATTAGGTTTCTTATAATCATATTAGAATATGATCATTCAGGGTGACTAATCAAATTAACACTAATAGATTAGTAACATAAATGTGAACAATTTATTAAGCTTAATTACAAGGAAAAAAAACAAGACATACATAATTGGCAAAAGCTGGTAAACATGCTGGCAGGAATTGGAATGGAAAGGAAAGCAGATAAGCTAATATTTTCCTCCTATATTAAATACAATCTATATTGCTTTGTCAAATATATTAGGATAATCTCAATGTTACTATACAACATAATGGTTCTAGTATGTTAGGTTAGGTTACTTTACAACATAATGGTTCTAGTATGATAGGTTAGGTTACTTTACATCATAATGGTTCTAGTATGTTAGGTTAGGTTACTTTACAACATAATGGTTCTAGTATATTAGGTTAGGTTACTTTACAACATAATGGTTCTAGTATGTTAGGTTAGGTTACTTTACAACATAATGGTTCTGGTATATTAGGTTAGGTTACTTTACAACATAATGGTTCTAGTATATTAGGTTAGGTTACTTTACAACATAATGGTTCTAGTATGTTAGGTTAGGTTACTTTACAACATAATGGTTCTAGTATGTTAGGTTAGGTTACTTTACAACATAATGGTTCTAGTATATTAGGTTAGGTTACTTTACAACATAATGGTTCTAGTATGTTAGGTTAGGTTACTTTACAACATAATGGTTCTAGTATATTAGGTTAGGTTACTTTACAACATAATGGTTCTAGTATGTTAGGTTAGGTTACTTTACAACATAATGGTTCTGGTATATTAGGCTAGGTTACTTTACAACATAATGGTTCTAGTATGATAGGTTAGGTTACTTTACAACATAATGGTTCTAATATGTTAGGTTATGTTACTTTACAACATAATGGTTCTAGTATGTTAGGTTAGGTTACTTTACAACATAATGGTTCTAGTATGTTAGGTTAGGTTAATTTACAACATAATGGTTCTAGTATGTTAGGTTAGGTTACTTTACAACATAATGGTTCTAGTATGATAGGTTAGGTTACTTTACAATAATGGTTCTAGTATGTTAGGTTAGGTTACTTTACAACATAATGGTTCTAGTATGTTAGGTTAGGTTACTTTACAACATAACGGTTCTAGTATGATAGGTTAGGTTACTTTACAATAATGGTTCTAGTATGTTAGGTTAGGTTACTTTACAACATAATGGTTCTAGTATGTTAGGTTAGGTTACTTTACAACATAATGGTTCTAGTATGTTAGGTTACTTTACAACATAATGGTTCTAGTATGTTAGGTTCTTTTGAGGCTTATAGCAAGTGTAGTAAAAGTATCACAAAATGTCAGGAAGTCTCAGGGTTAAATTCAGGCAATAGGTGAGGGCAGGTGGAACATATTCATAGTTGAGAAAAATGCAGAAGATGCAGGCACTACTGTGAGTGACACAGGCATCCTGGCTGACTCATCCTAGGCTAAGCTGGAACCTTGACAGTGTTACTGAAGCATGACCACTGAATGGGCCTAGGGCAATCAGGATGATCATAATGGAAGGTCATCATCCTTGCAGGAGTGTAAAGGTTTAAAGTGGTCATCGCATTCACTTCCAGTTGACTTAATGCTGAATGTAAACATTTGTACACAGAGTATTAAAAGGGAGACATAAAACAGAGAACTATATGAACTAAGGGCTAGATTTATCATAGCTGAGGCGTACAGGGGCACGTATACACGCCCCTGTACGCCTCAGCTCGCCTATGGCGGGGCGAAATTACCTGTAGGTAATTAACATTGCACACGAGCGCAATTTTGCGCTCGCGTGCAATCCCGCTCCCTGCCCGCACACAGCCAATCACGCGCGGGCAGGAGCTGTCAATCTCCTGTCGGACTCGACCGAGGAGATTGAATTTCGCCACATTACAGGTGGCAAAGAGCTTAGGGAAGCAGCGGTCCGGTGACGTAGGGGCTTGATAAATCTAAATCTAGCCCTAAGTATGACCATATAAAAATACCAAAATGTTAGTCTTTAAATAGCTCAGTTTACGCAGGGCCTAGATATATGACCCGAAGGGAAAAAGCAAGGGGACCTTATATACTGGCTGAGGTGTAAAGAAAAAAAAGATTTATTTTTTAATAAAGTACAATTTTTAAAAAGTAAGAAACTAAAGGTAAAAAACTGTTTTGTAATATCAACAATTGTCAGTGAGGTATATCATCAAATGGAAACCTTTGTTCCTAAAAATGTCTGTCTTGGACAAACCAATAATGGGCAGAGGTTTGCCCAAATAGCACTGGTGTGAAGTGTCATATAAGGTAAGCATCTTTCAATGACCTAGATTCAATAAAACCCATTGGTGAAACTAATATCTCACAGGAAAAAAAACCTGCTGCAACTTGAAAATTGCAGTATTTAAAGAGATTTGTTCCTGACCCTTGTCACAGCTGCAAGTTCAGTTAAAATATGAGCAATGGAGCCACATCTACCTCATAAACGAACACTTACTGCAGCATAGAACAGGTTCCACTTTGAAAGAAACTGAGATCACAAAAGTGCCATCAAAAATGCATTATTATTACAAAATAATCTAATGAAAACAGGACATTATATACTCTCTATAAAACAGTGTGGTCTAAAATATGCACAAAAGGAAATGTTAGAAAAATAAAAATGAGACAACCTCGTTAGCTTTACTTTTTTTTTTTTTTATATTTTTATTGAGGGTAAAAGAAATATAAACATACATACCCTACATACTCTAACCCTCATTTTTTCGAACCTCATTGAAGCAGACGAGGCCACTTTTGGACCTCCAACCTTGTAGATAGAACAAATAGTAGGAGGATTATAACCATATAAGGCCACTTATGGACCTTCAGAATATGTCAACTATAGATATAATATATTTACATGAATAAAAGTGTACAGTACCTATGAACACAACTCAGTTTGTATATAAAAAGACAATCTTTGCACCTTTACAAATAAAGAAAAGTTAAAGAGCTATTAAAGTAGTAAGTGTATATACTCTCTATGGAGGGGATACTGAACAAGTCAAGAAGGCTCTTATGTAAAACAAAATTTATGCTTACCTGATACATTTATTTCTCTTGTGGTGTATCCAGTCCATGGATTCATCCATTACTTGTGGGATATTCTCCTTCCCAACAGGAAGCTGCAAGAGGATCAACAACAGCAGAGCTGTCTATATAGCTCCTCCCCTAACTGCCACCTCCCAGTCATTCGACCGAAGACAAGCAAGAGAAAGGAGAAACTATAGGGTGCAGTGGTGACTGTAGTTTAAAAATTAAAAAACACCTGCCTTAAAATGACAGGGCGGGCCGTGGACTGAATACACCACAAGAGAAATAAATTTATCAGGTAAGCATAAATTTTGTTTTCTCTTGTAAGGTGTATCCAGTCCACGGATTCATCCATTACGTGTGGGATACCAATACCAAAGCTATAGGACACGGATGAAGGAAGGGACAAGGCAGGCGCTTAAACGGAAGGCACCACTGCCTGTAAGACCTTTCTCCCAAAAATAGCCTCCGAAGAAGCAAAAGTATCAAATTTGTAGAATTTAGAAAAAGTATGAAGCGAAGACCAAGTCGCCGCCTTACAAATCTGTTCAACAGAAGCCGCATTTTTAAAGGCCCATGTGGAAGCCACCACTCTAGTGGAATGAGCTGTAATTCTTAGAGGAGGCTGCTGGCCAGCAGTCTCATAAGCTAAGCGGATTATACTTCTTAACCAAAAAGAAAGAGAAGTTGCTGAAGCCTTTTGGCCTTTCCTCTGTCCAGAGTAGACAACAAACAATGCAGATGTTTGACGAAAATCTTTAGTAGCTTGTAAATAAAACTTTAAAGCACGAACCACGTCAAGATTGTGTAATAGACGTTCCTTCTTTGAAGAAGGATTAGGACACAGTGACGGAACAACAATCTCTTGATTGATATTCTTATTGGATACCACCTTAGGAAGAAACCCAGGTTCGGTACGCAAAACTACCTTATCTGCATGGAAGATCAGATAAGGGAAATCACACTGCAAGGCAGATAACTCTGAAACTCTTCGAGCCGAAGAAATAGCTACCAAGAACAGAACTTTCCAAGATAAAAGCTTGATATCTATGGAATGCAGAGGTTCAAACGGAACCCCTTGAAGAACTTTAAGAACTAAATTTAATCTCCATGGCGGAGCAACAGGTTTAAACACAGGCTTGATTCTAACTAAAGCCTGACAAAACGCCTGAACGTCTGGAACATCCACCAGACTCTTGTGCAAAAGAATAGACAGAGCAGAAATCTGTCCCTTTAAGGAACTAGCTGACAATCCCTTCTCCAATCCTTCTTGGAGAAAAAACAATATCCTGGGAATCCTGACTTTACTCCATGAGTAACCCTTGGATTCCCACTAATGAAGATATTTACACCATATCTTATGATAGATTTTCCTGGTGACAGGCTTTCGAGCCTGAATTAAGGTATCAATGACCGACTCGGAAAAACCACGTTTTGACAAAATCTAAGCGTTCAATCTCCAAGCAGTCAGACGCAGAGAAATTAGATTTGTATGTTTGAAGGGACCTTGAAGTAGAAGGTCCTGCCTCAGCGGCAGAGTCCAAGGTGGAAAGAATGACATGTCCACCAGATCTGCGTACCAAGTCCTGCGTGGCCACGCAGGAGCTATCAAAATCACCGAAGCTCTCTCCTGCTTGATCTTGGCAATCAGACGAGGGAGCAGAGGAAACGGTGGAAACACATAAGCCAGGTTGAAAGACCAAGGCGCTGCTAGAGCATCTATCAGCGCTGCCTTGGGATCCCTGGACCTGAACCCGTAACAAGGAAGCTTGGCGTTCTGATGAGACGCCATGAGATCCAGTTCTGGTTTGCCCCAAAGTTGAATCAACTGTGCAAACACCTCCGGATGGAGTTCCCACTCCCCCGGATGAAAAGTCTGTCGACTTAGAAAATTCGCCTCCCAGTTCTCTACTCCTGGGATATGGATAGCTGATAGATGGCAAGAGTGAACCTCTGCCCATAGAATTATTTTTGAAACCTCCAACATTGCTAGGGAACTCCTTGTTCCCCCTTGATGGTTGATGTAAGCTACAGTTGTGATGTTGTCCGACTGAAATCTGATGAACCTGACCGCAGCTAGCTGAGGCCAAGCCTGAAGAGCATTGAATATCGCTCTTAGTTCCAGAATGTTTATCGGAAGGAGTGTCTCCTCCTGAGTCCACAAGCCCTGAGCCTTCAGGGAGTTCCAGACTGCACCCCAGCCCAGAAGGCTGGCATCTGTCGTTACTATTGTCCCATCTGGCCTGCGGAAGGTCATACCCTTGGACAGATGGACCCGAGATAACCACCAGAGAAGAGAATCCCTGGTCTCTTGAGATGTAGGCGGGCAAACGGCACTATGTTTATTGCCGCTACCATTAAGCCATACACTGAGCCACTGAAGGGCGAGAAGTAGAATAAAGAACACGGCAGGAATTTAGAAGTTTTGACAACCTGGCCTCTGTCAGGTTAATCTTCATTTCTACAGAATCTATCAGAGTTCCTAGGAAGGAAACTCTTGTGAGAGGGGATAGAGAACTTTTTTCTTCGTTCACTTTCCACCCATGCGACCTCAGAAATGCCAGAACAATGTCCGTGTGAGACCTGGCAACTTGAAAAGTCGACGCCTGTATCAGAATGTCGTCTGAGTAAGGGGCTACTGCTATAGCCCGCGGCCTTAGGACCGCTAGAAGGGACCCTAGAACCTTTGTAAAGATTCTTGGTGCCATGGCCAACCCGAAGGGAAGAGCCACAAACTGGTAGTGCCTGTATTGACCCTCCTGGGTCATAGGAAGGATGGTTCGAATAGTCTCCATCTTGAAGGATGGGACTCTGAGAAATTTGTTTAAGATCTTGAGATCTAAGATTGGTCTGAATGTTCCCTCTTTCTTGGGAACAACAAATAGATTTGAATAAAAGCCCTGACCCTGTTCCTCCTGTGGAACTGAGTGGATCGCTCCCATAACTAGGAGGTCTTGAACACAATGTAAGAATGCTTCTCTCTTTATCTGGTTTGCAGATAAAAGTGAGAGATGAAATCTCCCTTTTGGGGGAGAGGTTTTGAATTCCAGAAGATAACCCTTGGACACAATTTCCAATGCCCAGGGATCCTGGACATCTCTTGCCCAAGCCTGGGCGAAGAGAGAGAGTCTGCCCCCTACTAGATCCGTTTCCGGATCGGGGGCTGCTCCTTCATGCTGTCTTAGAGGCAGCAGCAGGCTTCTTGGCCTGTTTCCCCTTATTCCAAGCCTGGTTAGGTCTCCAGACCAGCTTAGACTGGGCAAAAGTTCCCTCTTGTTTTGTGTTAGAGGAAGTTGAAGCTGCGCCACTCTTGAAGTTTTGAAAGGGCCGAAAACTAGACTGTTTGGTCCTTAATTTGATGTCAGAAATTATCTCCTTCAGTCCAGGCCCGAATAGGATCTGTCCTTTGAAGGGAATGTTGAGAAGTTTAGACTTTGAAGTCACGTCAGCTGACCAGGATTTAAGCCATAGCGCCCTACGCGCCTGAATAGCAAAACCTGAATTTTTAGCCGTTAGCTTGGTTAAATGAACAACGGCGTCAGAAACAAATGAATTGGCTAGCTTAGGGGCCCTAAGCTTGTCAATAATATCTTCCAACAGGGTTTCAACTTGTAGAGCCTCCTCTAGGGATTCAAACCAGAAAGCCGCGGCAGCAGTGGCTTGGCAGAAAATATAATCCAATTTGGTATAGGTTGAATGTGCGTGTGAGAAGTGTGTGAAACCTTTGTCCTGCGAATGAAAGGCTCTCCATACGTAGTAGAGACCGCATTTTTGCATAAGGGATCTAAATTTGTGGGAAAGATTATTGCTACGGGTATCCCTAGAGCTAGTTCTAATTGTTTTTTTTATCTAGTAGGGGATCCCAAACCAAATTAAAGGCCCCCCCAATTTTAAGATTATGTATCTGGCTTAGGGGTCTTTTTCTATGAAAGTTATCTGCCGCCTGTGAATCAGGATAGCCACCCCTCTAGCCTTGGAAGAATACGGGGCAAATTCAATTTTGGTATAATTTTTAGTATTTAGTATTTTTAGTCCTGTAGGAGAACCACATCCAGGTTCAGGTGTGAGAGTATTCTAATAAAAATACTTATTTTGCCTGGAGAATTAAAGCCTCTAACGTTATGTGTAAGGATCCTTATATTATTTCCATTAGCCATTTACCTAAAAAACAGGGGGAGAATATAGCCAGAGCCTGCCGGGGAAAAGGGGAGAGGGGGGAGGGAACAGATATTAAACATGTACAACATGATGTAAGTCAACTGAATCAAAAGTAAGGATGTTGTGGTGGAAGTAGTCCACCAAATGGAGCCCAGGTGCTAGAAATTAACATTAAGGTCAGAGTGGTGTGACCTTAAAAGATACACAATATCTTGACAGTGAGTAGGATAAATAACAGATGCTACGATATAAATACAGCATTACATAGCACAACAATCGTAGGCATATAACTTTTAACAAAAACACAAAAACCAACTATAACAGTTATTCAAGTCAACAGTCCCTGAAGGCATAAAGTGAATTAGTAAAAGTTCAATCCCATGAGTAATCAGGGGACTGAGTCATGCGAAGAAAGTTGGTGCTTTGGTCGTTTTGTTCTTTAACCTGCCACTCTGGAGCAGAGGCTCTGAGCCTGGCCTGGGAGGGTGCTTGGACATTGCTCGCGGGCATAAACCCCAAGATTCCAAGAGAGAGAAGCCTTGGCTAAGACTCTATTCTGATTGGAAAACCCCATCTATATTTAATAGTTTCTTTCCTAAGAACTTCCGTGATCAGGGGAAACAATCTCCTTTGCTGGAGGGTGTGCTGAGAAAGATTTTGAAGCAGCTGAATCTCCCAAAATCTCTCAGATAGGGAAGGCCTGCAGAAAGCCTCTTGTAAGATCTGATCCTTGAGACTGTAACTGTGGAAACAGACAATAATGTCTCTTGGTTTATCTGATGAGAGCGATCTGGGCCTGAGAGCTCGGTGGCACCTCTCCAAAGTATTAGGTAGCATTTCCAAAGAGCCGAGTAGTTCCTTAAATAGGTCTGAGAGAAAAACCTGTAGCTCAGAGGGTGGTACAGTTTCGGGTATGCCTTTAAACCGGATGTTACTTCTGCGGGACCTATCTTCAAAATCGGCCAGCTTAAATTCTAATTGTGCAATCTGGTCTGACAAGGCTTCAGAATATGAGAGAAGATTGGTATGGTCGGTGGACAGATCATCGTGTTTACGCTCTAGAGCATCAACTCGCTCACCAATCTCTGATATATCTTTACGTAGTTTGGCTGAGCTGCGATGTATCTCCTGTGTAATGGATATGGTCTGGGCAGCCAGCATCTTCTGCATAGTAGACTCCATGAGATATCTAGGAGAGGCATCATTGAGTTTATATTGAACTGAGAGCCTTCATCATGTGAATCTTGATCCACCTGGCTAGATACTGACTTGGAAAACCCTTGCTGGGCCGGTAGCGAGAAGTGGTCCAGGACTGTCTTCTTAGGTTTATTCTGAGACTTGGATTGCGTCCTGGCAGTGTGAGGCATTTTTCTAGTGGATTTTAGGCCCCATCAGGTTGAGAATAGAAGCACACACCCTTGGTATCAAGCACACCATCTTCCAGAATGAACAGGTTTTGTGTAGCAGTTATATTGACAAGTTACATACTAACATGCAAAACAATAGTTGAGCCCCAATGTACACATGCTGATAAGATAGGGCAACCACTCTGACTGTCTCGCTATCCTGCTTACCACATTAAGCGAGGAAAAAAGCTCACTAGGTCTCAAGAAAAAGGGGCAGTTGGCCTATGAGATCCGACGTGGAGGCAGGACAGCGCAAGCACAAATAACATATAGATGGGAGCGCACAGTGGCAAGTGATAGGGCCCTAATGGGGACAGCTGTGAGTGTGAATAAGAGCTAAGAACCGTGAAACAGGTGATAAGTAAAATGGCGTAAATGAAGCATTTATTGCCACAGCAATTCCCTAGGCCCCAGCCCTCACCTCGGGGAGGAAAAGGATACTACCTGAAGGAAGGGGAAAAGGAAAGGGTATATGACCCACCCAGACAAGCTGGGTGGGAGCGGAGAGATGAGGGGTAAGGTTTACAAATATTCTAAACAGGCAATGAATGAGAAGAATAACCCTTTAGCTGAACATACAGTGTATATACAACAACAGCAACAGTTTAGTGAAGCAATCAAGAGTCAGGGTAAACAAAGCAGTGATACATACAACACCCAGTAGTAGATATGAGGTAATAGTCCAGGGAGATACATCTGTGTTATCAGTTGTTCTTTAATAAGATGGGATAGTTCCTCAGTAATTATCGTTGTGCCTTTATATAAGAGGTGTATAATAAGCTTAGTAGTATGTATTTCACCTCCAGCTGATTGATACACTTCAGCCGAGTGTGGAGAGCTGCCAAAAACTGATGCCAAAGCAAAGGTATAAATCCCTTACCTCTATTACTTCAGGCTAGAGTCTAGCATTTTTTAGAAGGATTGGGTCTAAGGTATTAGAGTAGGCAGCGCTATGCTGTAGGCAACAACATTCACTGTGAGACTGAACGAATTGTGTCCATACAGGTGAGGTAGGTTATGCAAGCTGTTTAGAGCCTTTAATGTAACCCGTAAACAAATTACAGTAGGAGTGAAAAATTGGCCTCTCAGGAGTTAGTACACTTCAAGCTAGTGGTATAGAACATCAGGATGGGTACAATAGCTGTTTGTCAGCGGTATCAGGGTTGTTGTGGACCCATTATGGTGTCTGGCAATACTTAGTGCGGATTTTCGCGCCACTTAAGTTTCATCAAAATATGCCTTACTTATTGCACTGAGGTTAGGTCACAAGTCGTAATCTCTTATGTAGCCCACTTATATGCCTGAGAACTCTTATTTCTTAAAGATGCGCTGCTCAGGTGCTTGTCTGGTCATTCTGGGGAGCTTATCAAGTGTCTATGATGTAAGACGTCTGTGGCTGGGCGTGAATGTAACAGACATTTTTTACATACCCAGCTCCGTCTGAGCTTCTCTGGTCTCTTATCTGCACCACCCTCCAGAGTGCCTGCTGATCCCGGGAGCTAGTGATGCGTCAGTGGAGTCAGGTCCATATCGCCACTATCGCAGCTTCTTCTATGTCCTCCCACCGTGATCTTAGATGGGTTTTACCTGGCAGGTACAACCCTCCAGTCAGCACTCTTTGTCTGCAAAAGTTAGGATAGAAATTCTTGCCAAGCAAAGCAAAAATCTGAGTTTTAAGTGGTAAAGTGTTCGGAGCTCAGAGTACATTATTATTATCGGTTATTTGTAGAGCGCCAACAGATTCCGCAGCGCTAAATGTGACCGTTCTTTCTAGCGGTTAGCTCCGCCCCCCCGTCATGCTGTCTTTGATGCATGAATTCAGGGTGCCATAAGCGGGAGAAAAAAAATCAGGGTCCTTGATCGTGTTTTCAGTGGGGGCAATTTAGGAGGTTGTTTTTTTCAGCTTTTGTTGTTTTTTTCAGCTGTGGTTAATGGTCTGCCATGTCTGTCTTTTCTCTGGCAGATCGCTGGTGTTTAGAAGCAGTGTTCCTGTTAGTGCATGCTTCCTTCACTTCTAGAACTTGGCATGCTTATAGCCATCATTGGAGGATGTGGGAGGAATTCTGCTTGTCGCAAGGTTGGTCTGTGGCATAAGGACCTCAGGTATTGCTGGTAGAAAGGTTGTTAAGTATGCGTGCATGAGGGATGTCAAATTTTGAGATGTTGTTGTTTTGCTGTGCCTCTATGGTGTCTTGAGTGTTGGCAATCTCAGTCAGCCTTTAGGCTTAGGGGTTCTGCTTGAGCCCCTCCGTTTTTTCAGCTAAGGCACTCTTGATGTTTGTGCTGAGGTCTAAGTCCAATCAGTAGGAGACTAGGGGTACCTGGCCTTCTCTTCCAGCACAGTCAGATGTCAAGGTTTGTCCTTTGTCCGTAACTAGGGCTTATATGGTGGTTAGACCTGTAGGGTCAGGGCAATTTTTGGTTCACCTGGATGGCTCTTCGCTGTCTAGGTTTCAATTTCAGAGAACTCTGGGGAGAATGTCGGCTAGTGCAGGTTTAGATCCCAGCAAAATCCCTTCCCATTTCTTCCGGATTGCGGCAGCGCCGAATGCAACTGCATTAGGTTGGTCAGCAGAATCTAACCAGAGATTGGGTAGATGGAGAGCATTTTGGGGGCATTGATTTAGGCTTCCTCCCTGCATTAGACTTAATTAATGTGAGTTGGATGTGTGCTGTTTTTCATGGTGTTAGAGTGGGATGGTCGAGTATTGTGGCTAGGCTCCATTGGCGTAACTTTCCTTCCTCTAGGGTGGCTTATAGGGTTTTGAAGAAGATCAACAGAGAGCTGGGGAAGCCAGTCATGGCCATCGGTGGCTTTGTTGTTCACCATGATAATTTGTCAGCCTGAAAACGACATTTGTACCACCCAGATGGAGTTCATTTGTCTGACGAGGGTTTGGGTTTTTATCTTGCCAATCTTAAATGCATGTCAGCCCAAATTTAGTGTTAGTTTGGTGGTGGCAAGAGTACTCTCCCTCTTATGTTATAAGGGGTTTGTCTCTTGTGGCTGGAGGTCGGGCCTGAATTTTGGGGTGCAGTCCTAAAGGGGCTGAAGGTTGATCTAATTGGTGTGCGATACCCTTAGGTTGTGACCTAGGGGTGCCACACCATGCAGGCCTGCTGGCCTACGAGCACCTCAGGCATCTGTAGACCTCTCATCCACCCAGTGCATCCTTGGCCTCATCCTCTCTCCTGTCTGGGGTTTTGTAATTGGGATTCCAATGGCTGCCACCTTGTGAAGATGACTACGTGAAAAGTTTAGTCATCCATTTAAATTGTGATTAATAAACGCAACCATTTTTGGTCTTAACCTACAGCTCTTTGTGTGTTCTCTTCCTTTCAGGTTAATTAGTTATGAATAGCTGGGGGATTTTAGCCCTTTGGAAAGTATAAGGCTGCTTGTCAGCTTGAAGCAATTTAAAATCCTGATTCCTACAGCTATGACTTGGTTTGAATGTGTGTGTGTGTGCAGGCAACAATGTTGCATTATAGTGGGTGGTTCTGGCACTTACCTATTTAACTGTGGGGAGCTCTATCCTCTTTCTTTGTTGCTGTGGTTTGTGATTTTTCTTCCCTCCCCTGTGTTTTTCTTGTTTCAGATGCTGTTGGCAGCAGCCTTTGTGAGAATGGTTCCATTAGGGTTGCTGGTAGTCACTAAGGCTGGGATCTGATTAGTTCAACTGTTCTTAGTAAGCCCCCAACTGATACATTTGGCTCCCCCAATGTTGATGTGTTGTATTGCTCGTCTTCATTCATACCCTTAAGGTTTGGAGCGGCTTGTCATCATCTAGCGGCGGCAGGTCAGGGCCTGAATTTTTGGGTTCAGTCTTTAAGGGGCTGAAGGTAAAGCTAATGGGTGTGGCAATGTCCTTAGGTCATGACCTAGGGTTGCCACATCCTGCTGGCCTACTGGCCTACAGGCACCTTAGGTATCTGTAGCCCCTTGTCAGGGGTGGAGTCTGTTTAGGCTCCATCGAGTGTGTTCTTGGCTCCTTCCTCTATCCTGTCTGGGGTTTTTTAATTAGGGACTCCAATGGCCACCAGCTTGTGAAGATGACTACGTGAAAAGTTTAGTCATTTAGTTGATAAACACAATGACAATCATATTTTCAATATTTTTTTCTGCAAAGATACTTAAAAAGTTATCAGTCCCTTAATCATATCTCTGTAGAAATGATAGTAGGTTACTCATTACTCCAGCTCTAGAGTGTAATGATAACTTGGGAATTGTTTTTTTCCCCCCTGGGTGGCATTGATTAATCTAAGCAGGGAACGGGACTAGCATGCTGTGGGAAAATGTAAATGTTTTCCACACAAACACATCCAGACACTTCTGGATGCAACAATATTTTAAGCTAAAACATTTGGGTGCTTTGGATGTGTTTGTGTGGAAAACACTTAAATTTGTGTGTATCTGTGTAAATTAGACATGTATACAGCAGGATCTGGCTGTTTTTCTTTAAAAGGACCCAGATGTTTTTGTGTAAAATATTGTTGGATTCAGAAGTGTCTGGATGTGTTTGTGTGGAAAAGTCTAGAATTTGTGTGTATCTGTCTAAATTAGACATGGATCCAGCAGGATTCGGCTTTTACCCACTTCCTATTTTCAAGATGAGTCCTCTGGCTCCGCTGATTGAGTGTTGGTGACATCTGAGTATTCTGAAAGTGTAAGTATCAAGGAGATGTAGGGGGCTAGTCCTCCATTGTCTCTTCTTTCTGGGATCCCTTTCCCTCTTGCTTCTCTATCTGCTGCAGTGGTGGTGTCTTCTGCTGGCTGCATCTCTTCCTTTTTTGCTGCCTGTTACAACTCCTTCTGTGTCTGTTGCCCCTCTCTCTTCATTTGCATCTGTATTGCATACTTCTGTTCCTATGACCCCTGTGTATTACTGGCTCTGTTCCCACTAAGGTGTGTGCATGTGCCACAAGCATTTTGAAAAAGTGCACAGGAATTGTTTCCCCCCCCCCCCCCCCCCGATTATATATATATATATTTATTTTTTTGCTTGGGGTAGTCCAGCAGAGTCTAGCGATACACTTTTTTACAGCAGATCATTGGGGTGGTTCGGCAGAAGTAGCCCTGCTTAAAGTGCGCTACACCTATTTAGAGCAGGATGTTTAGGAGCAAAGCAAAAAGGGAAACCGGCTAACCATCCGCAAATGAATCCAAAGAAGCGGTGAAGGTAAGATGCAGTAATACTTTATTATTTACAGGTACAGACAGGCTAAAATCAAAAAAGTGGGCATGCAGAAAAAATGCACCAAACGGAACAAGTCCGGATGGCTACTAAACAGCAAAAAACATACGCGTTTCGTGAGGGGCTTCCTCACTTGCTCACTGCTTGAAACAGAATGCTGTTCTGCAAGCATATATAGAGGGTCAATTAGATTAATTGATAATCTGTTTAGTGATTGATACCTAATTCAGTTTTTAACCCTTAAAACTATATATGCTGCATACAGACAGAATGAGTACAGGGATGCAATGTTTGTTTTGAAATGAAAATACACAACTTTAAATTTTTTGGTTATCACTAACATAAGAACAATATGTAATTAGGGGTTAAGCTTTAATATATGAAGAGAAAAATTTACCCCTAAAATGTGTGTTTACACAAACAAATTGACATCTGATTCAACATTTAGACCAAATGGGACCCTGGAATTTATATTGAAAATCCACTTGACCTCTTTTTTACTGAGCTGATATTCCCTATCCCCCCCTCTTTTAGAGAAGGGTACATGGTCCACAGCCTGAAAAAATGCTAAAGAGGAATCTCCTTGATGTTCAAACTTAAAATGTGATGCTACTGAAGTAAATATCTCTGGATCATTTATATCCCTTATGTGTTCTAGTACCCTATCTCTCAACCTTCTTTTTGTTTTTCCTAGGTACTGTATTTGGCAGCTTTTGCATGTCATGAGGTACACTATATGTGTGGAATTGCAGTTAAGGTTATACCTAATCGTGTATTGTTTTCCAGTGCTGTTTGATTGAAAGGTATTTCCTTCAGTAATATGGTTACAGGTGATACACCTATTACCTCTGCATTTAAAGCAACCTAATCTTGTTGGTAACCAAGTACCTTTTTTGATTCCTGGTAAAAAAGAGGGGGATACATAGTTTTGAATACTTTTTGCCTTTCTTGACACACATTTTATTCCATTAGCTATCACTTTTTCCAAGACAGGATCAGTTTGTAAAATTGGTAAGCTTTCTCGTACAATGTCACAAATATTTTTGTACTCCTTGCTATAGGGGGTACTAAACACCACTTTACTAGACATACTCTGTTTATGTGGGGATCTACCCCCTCCCTTTTTGTATTGCAGTAATGACTCACGTGGTATACAATCCACAATCTGTTTAGTTTCTGTTAGTAACTGGTTGCTGTAACCCCTATCCTGAAGTCTTTTGGACAAATCCTCACTTTGTTTTTGATATAAAGTTTCACTAGAGCAAATTCTCCTAGCTCTGATGAATTGACCCTTTGGAATGGCTTTTAGTACATGTCGAGGGTGACAGGATCTGAAATTTAAAATAGTATTTCCACTTGTGGGTTTTCTATATAGGTCTGTGACAATTCCGTCACCCTCAACAGATACCACAATATCCAAAAACTCAATCCTCGTAGGGTTCTGACACCCAACAAAACTTAAATTATAAGCATTGCAGTTCAAATATTGAATAAAGTTAGATGCTGATATCTCATCTCCATCCCACACCAGAAGCAGGTCATCAATGTAACGACCAAAGTAAACTATGTGTTCTCTGAAGGGGTTACTATCCGCATAGACGTGGAGCAGCTCCCACCATCCCATATAGAGATTGGCATAGGAGGGGGCGAATTTCGCCCCCATAGCTGTTCCACGTCTCTGCAGATAGTAAGACCCCTCAAACAAAAAATAATTATGAGTTAATAAAAACTCCAAACTTAGAACTATGAAATGTTTAAGGTCCTCAGAAAAAACAGACATTCTATCTAAGATATTGGAAATTGACCTTAGACCTGCCTGGTGTGGGATGGAGGTGTACAGTGAGGCCACATCCACTGTAATGAACCTATATGTAGGCTTCCATTTGATAGTTTGTAATGTACTAAGGACCTGTGTAGAGTCCCTTATATAACTTGTCAATTGTGCGACTAGAGGTTGCAAAAAGTTATCAATCAGTTCTGAAATGGGCTCCAAAAGGGAACTTACTCCAGAAATGATGGGTCTACCCGGGGGGTGTGTTGCATTCTTGTGCAATTTAGGCAGAAAGTAAAAAATGGGCACATTAGGATTCATAATCAAGAATTGTTCCATTTTTCTTTCTGCTATCACTCCTATCAACTGTCCCTGATATAAAATCTTCTCCAATTTTAGCCTAAACTGCACTGTTGGATTAAAGTCTAATTTCCCATATACCTCTGTGTCTCTCAGTTGTCGTTTTGCCTCAAATAGATAATACTCCCTATCCATGATGACGACATTGCCGCCTTTATCAGATAATTTTATGACAATGTTGTCATTACTCTGGAGGGATTTTAGAGCTTTGTATTGATTACCACTCAAATTATTTTTACCTCTAATAGAGGGGTCATTTTTTGCATCATTTTCTATCCTTTGTGCAAGAGATTTCAATTTATTTTCAATTGTTCTCTGGAATACATCAATATTTTTACCTCTCGCATGCACTGGATAGAAAGTGCTTTTCCTAGTTCCAGTCAGTTGGGAACCACTTATTTTGTGTGAATCGCTTTCACCCTCACCTTCTTGTATGAGACCAACTAGTTCATTGATGACACAATGGTCATTGAAATCCAAAGGGGTACTTAATGTGGCCTCCTCATTGTTTATCTCTTCTGTTCTATTATCTTTATTTTCAATTTCACTATCTACAAAAAAGTGTTTCTTTAATAACAACTTTCTGACAAAGCTATTTATATCCAAGATGGTGTCAAATAAATTAAAATGTGTGGTGGGGGAGAAATTTAAACCCATGCTTAGAACCTCCAGCTCAGAGTTACTGAGCTTATATTGTGATAAATTTACCACATTTGTTAAACATATTTTCTGACTTGGGTCCGATTGGTCCTCGTTTGGTATCTCTTTGTTTCCTTGCCTTTTTCTACCCCTACTACCTCTCCTTGTTTTTTTCTTTTTTGTCTGGCTCCCTGAGCTTGCTCGTTTTTTGAACGCTCTAAAGGGTCTGCAGATGGTATATCAAGGACAGAGACTGTATCTATCTGGTGTATCCCTTCTTCATTTGAATCATTATCAGTAGTGTCTACCTCATACTCTGTTTCTTGAAATCTCACATGTTTTGTGGGCTTGCCCTCATTATTCCTTCTAAAAAAAGGGATCTTTTTATCACCAGAGCTCCTAAATGTTGGCTGAGTCCATCTATATACTCTATTTGCTTCATAGTCCCTTTTATCACGGGATAGTTTGGTCTTTTTAAAGTCCAAAAGTTCTTTTGAGAATTTTATCATATTAGCCTCAAACTTCATATCATACTCCTTAAAAAGAGGATCTGCTTGTAAAAGTTGTAGATCAATCTGTGTAGCCTTGATCAAGTTAATTACCTCCAATCTTTCCTGTTTTTTAAATTCAATAAGTAATTCAATAAGGGCAAAGGAACAGTCATCTAAAATCTTATTCGCTGAAGAAAGCCATTCGCCAGATAGCCTGAGGGTAAGCACCGCTTTTCTTTGTTGTGATTATGTTTAGGAGCAGTCTGGAGCAGGTGCTTATTACTGGATAGGCTAAAAAGGCCTGTGCCTAGGGCAGCACATTTTGGGGGGCAGCACTTGTCCACTGCATTTGAATATCTGGATGCTTTAAAAAAAAAAAGGGGGGGGGGTCGGAGCCTAGCCACGAACAGAGATGGCCGCAAACTAATTGTGCTCTGTAGTCCCTGATGTTTTTCGCTTAAATTCAGACTAACCCACTTGCTCAAAAACCCATCACGAGACCTGGTGACAATACCTCAGATCACAAGCATCCTGCAGTATAACTTATTGAGCCAGTCGGTATAACTCAACGGGGGCCAGCACAGAGGAGGTGCAGCTCAAGGAGCTCGGAACTGACATCTTCGCTGACCAGCTTGACCTGAAGGGACCAACTCAGGTACATACCTCACGCTCCCCAGGTTCGGATAAATCTGACATAAGCACCACCCGGAGACATCACTGGGCCGGTCATCCACTCATGATCCCCTGGCCGCACTTAAAATAAACGGCCGCACCCACGTGGCCAGATCGGCACACAAGTAGTCTATACTCCAGACTTAAGAACCTGCATAATTAACTATAGCAAGACCTGGATTGCTCCTTTTGGACGTTTGAGCTCCTGCCTGCCCACCGGTACCACTAAGGGGTCAGCTTATAAAAAAGAGCAACACAAAAAACGGACGGTAAGACGGACGGGGTAAGTCCTGAATATAACCTGAGCGGTGGAGGTACACGGCGTGCTATACTTTATATTGACAAATAAACAGGCTGCTGTACTGGCCTTTGCGATCTTAGTGGAAAAAGTATATATATATAGCTCCAACAGTGAAATAAACTGGTTGGCCCAGCACAAGCTCAGTTGGATATTTAAGGGGGTATAGTAAGCAGCGAGGGGAGGCTTTGTGCCCTCTTGGGGAGTGTATTTCCACATAGAACTAAGCTCTTAGACGCACTGGTTTCAGACAGAGCAGATTGTCACAGACGGTCAAATAAGCAAAGAAGAGACAGGTCATTTCAAACTAATAGGAGAGTTATATAGACCAAGGGACAGAGGTGTTCCTCAGAGAGTCTAATTTATATTAGCCATGGCAAGCAAGAGAAACCCTAAACCTTTAAAGAGCACACACTCCTCGATCATGGAGAGCTACTTGATCTCTGCTGATCCGGTCTTGTCCCCTAACAAATCGGCTCACAAACCTTCGGGGCAATCTACTACGGCCCAGATACATGGTCAGGTGCCCAGTGCTCTGACTCATAACACTCTCACAAAAGATGATATTATACACCTATCCTCCAAAGAGGATATAAAGAATGCTATGCAGGACTTTAAAAACATGTTTGGGGAGCTCAAAAGGGACATAGTGGCGGTAGACAAACACGTCACTCAAATTGAAGAAAAACAAGAAACTCTTAGCTCTGACATGCAACAACAGTCCAGCTACCTGCAGGCTCAGAAAGGCACAGTGCAAACTCTCATGGACCGCATAGAAGATCTTGAGAACAGGAGCAGGAGGAATAATCTTCGACTGAGGGGTATACCTGAAACAATAGATCCTCCTGCACTACAGCACTATATCCACGAGTTTATCAGATACCTCAAAAATAACAATTCTGCACCGGATATACAGATAGAAAGGGCTCACAAGGCCTTGCGCCCTAAACCACCAAACAGAGCTCCTCCCAGAGACATAATAATGAAATTTCTGTCTTTTAAAGATAAAGAAGATGTTCTGAAAATGGCCAGGGCAAAACATCCAATTGCATTTAGGGGTACAGAGATCCAGGTGTACTCAGATCTGTGCCCTACAACACTGCAAAAACGAAGAGACTTTAGATGTGTCACATCTGTTTTGAAGGAGAAGAAGATTCTGTATAGATGGAGATTCCCTACTTGTCTAATAGCCACAAAAAACAACGCTTTACATATCCTCAGAACTCCGGAGGACCTTCCAAACTTCAATCAAGCACTTGGCCTTGATATAAGGCCCCCTCAGTATGAGGACGCAGCTCCTCGGGCCCCTAATGATGCGGGCCATGAGGAAATTCAGCAACTTCATGGCTGAAGTGTTGGGGTCCTTGAACTTTTAGATCCCTAACAACTGATCTCACTTGAATTGGGTACTTTGAAGCCTCTTTTTTGGGACAATATCTTGGATTCCCTTGATGAACTCACAGGTCGTATGTAATTAACAATTTCACAAATTGTTTATGTAATTTATATGTTAATGTTTTACTTACATAGATGGTGTATTGTTTCATTCTCACACGTTGGATTATCTCATTATAACTACCCGAGTATGTGTCACACCCTAACTTAGAGTAATGAATATAAGCTGGTTTAACTGCACTGCCTCTACTCTATACAATACCTTCCTACATCTTAGAGAGGGGGGAAGGGGATTATAAAAAAAACAAAAAAAAAACAATTTTCATAAATAACAGGTGGGCTTGTACCTAGTTACATTTAGAATGGGGCTCTATAGATTAACAAAAATGGGATAGCCTACAGACTTAGTTTGTGATTTCTTTGGTACCCTCCTTGGTGCTCTGTAGGGGCAGGGGGAAGCACTAAATTGATAGAATTGTTTTTCCTTTTTTTTCAGGATTGTCCCGAACAATCATCTGGATAAATAATCGTAACTAATTTCCTAGAATGGGTCCAGGTCTTAGATATGTCTGTACTAGATCCCTTGCTTATCACTTAATCAATATATATATAATATATCATTACAACGATAAGCGGCGTTATAGCTGGGAAATGTAGTGCAGAGATGAGCCCGGTCTTGCCCACACCATAACATACAGACCAGATGGGAAGGAAGGATATAACCTGAGCATTCCTAGAGTAGATATATAAATGTAGGGTGGAAAGGGAATGTAGAACTCATCTACTAATAGTCCCAGCCCCTTGGTTCAAAGGGAATTACTTAAATCACATGGTTAGTTTTCATGGTTTATTCTGATTTACAAAGAAAATGTTATCTGTTTATGTTAATTGCGAAAAACACAGGGACAACTATCCCTGATTGGTTATAGTAGTTGATACAGTTTTCATTTAATATAGAACTTTCTGATTGTTATTATTGTTCAAAGTTATTTGGTTTTATCTATAGCAAATAATAACTATATTCTACAGAACTTGTCTTCCTAGAGAAGACACCCCCTTCTTTTCTAACTAACTTTTTTGTCTTTCTTCTCCATATCCTCCTCCCTTGTCTTCCCCAAATTTCCTCCCCTCTTTTTTTTCTCCCTCTCCTCACCTCCTGAACATACCTTCCACAGTTCCTCCCTCCCATATCCTTCATCAAGAACACCTGTACAAGATGGCACGCCAGCAAACTAGACATAGACCCCACTCAGTTGAGCTCATATCCATTAACACGAAGGGACTTAATAGCCCTAATAAATGCTCCATAGTGCTTAAAGACTTACAGAGATTGGGTGGGGATGTAATATTTTTACAAGAGACCCACTTCTCGGTTACGCACAAACCAAAATGGTTCAGTTGTCAATACCCCATTGCCCACTTTGCTTCTGGTCCTAAAAAAAATGGGGTTGGAATTATTTTTAGTGCTAGAATGCCTTTTCAACTTTCACAGACTTATAGGGATCTGGAGGGCAGATACTTGGTACTTACTGGTTCCCTGTTTGGCAGGCCCATCACACTAGCGAACATATACTGTCCTAACATATCCCAGCATCTCTTTCTTCAAAAGGTCATCCGTAAAATTCTCGAAGTACAGACAGGTGTACTGTACCTAGGAGGGGACCTTAATGCATCCCTTGATCCCTCTCTTGACACTTCCAATGGTGTCTACAGCACTCCCCATAAAACCCTGAAACGTATGGCTACCTCACTAGCTGAAATTGCGGTACACGACATATGGCGCACACATCATCCGGTGGCCAAAAACTATACCTTTTACTCGCACCCACACAGAAAGTACTCCAGGATAGATTACCTGTTTACTGACTCAACGGGCCTAATAATCACTAAAAGTAGCAAAATCTATTCGATTACATGGTCTGACCATGCCCCAGTGGGATGCTCTATCCAATGGTCCAGTGTCCCTATCACCCCCTTCGTGTGGAGACTTGATGATACGCTCCTCAACGATCAGGCGTTTAACTCTGGTATCCGGAAATCCCTATCTGAATTCTTTCTCCTCAACGCTGACGAGCGGATGGCGGGTTCTACTATTATGGAGTCGCACATGTGCACCATAAGAGGCCTCCTGATTAGGCAGAGAGCGAGGCTAAAGAGATTAAGAAGAGAACTCTATAACATTCTTTTATCACAAGTTGAAAAAACAGAACAATTTCACAAAAAGCATCCACGCGATGATGCCGGGCTGGGGCACCTGAATATGGCCAGAGAAAACCTGTTACAGTTCTTGCAGGAAGAGTACCAAAAACAAGCACTTATCTTAAGGCAGCTTTACTTTGAACAGGGTGACAAGCCCGGAAAGCTCCTTGCTAGAGCTATTGCAAGAAAAAAATTGAAGTCCTACGTGCATCATATGATAGATACATAGGGGACGACTAAGGCAGATGGGGATTCTATAGCAGAAATCTTTAGGGTTTACTATGAGTCCCTTTACAATTTACAAAGTTCCAATCAGACCGGGGAAGTTGCTCCCGTACCGCGGCAGGAGGACGAAAGCATCCTTGAATACCTTGAAGGTGTTGACCTCCCTAAGCTCACAAATGAGGAGAGGGAACTCTTGGACTCCCCAATTACAAAAGAGGAAGTACAAAAAGCCATCAAAGATCTTCCATTGGGAAAAAGCCCTGGACCTGATGGCTTTGGCCTAAAATATTACAAACTATACGCGGACATCCTTGTCCCCGATATTGACAAACATATTTAATTCCTTATCAGAAACTCCCAACCTCCCGAGCTCCATGTTAGAAGCTTATATTACAGTCATCCCTAAGCCTGGGAAATCCCTTGATAAGCCCAAGAATTTTAGGCCTATATCTTTACTAAATTCGGACGTGAAGATACTCGCAAAGGTGATGGCTACCCTTCTGAATAGATACCTCCCCCGGATTGATCTCCACTGACCAAGTGGGGTTTATACCCGCTCGAGAGACCAGAGATAATACTCTTAAGATTCTGCAGTTGATAACCCATGCTCACATAAACAAACTGCCGCTCTCCCTGGTTGCAACAGACGCGGAGAAGGCATTTGACCGGGTCAACTGGTCATTCATCCGACTAACGCTGAAGAAATTCGGCTTTGGATCTAGCTTTATAAATAGAGCCATATCCCTATATTCGGCCCCGAATGCAAGGGTAAGAGTTAATGGTACCCTCTCAGAAACTTTCCTGATCAAAAACGGGACGAGACAAGGATGCCCCCTTTCGCCGCTCTTATTCGCCCTCCCCATTGAGGTCTTAGCAAGTAAAATCAGAGCTAATCCAGCGGTGAAGGGATTTCCATTGGCAACATTGAACACAAACTTTCAATGTATGCTGACGACGTCCTCCTCACAATCTCGGGCTCAGCTAGTTCTTTAGGGGCGGCCCTAGTGGAATTTGAGGCCTATGGAAAGGTATCAAACTTTCTTCTCAACCCCCTGAAATCTGAGATCTTAAATATCACAGAACCATCTGAACTTTTAGCTGACCTCAGCACTAATTGTCCAATAAAAATAGCTAACCAAAATATAAAATACTTAGGAATCACTATCTCGTCAAATACATCAGAAATTGTGGACTTAAATTACAAAAATATTCGTGACGATGTCCTTAGGGACTTATCTAATTGGAAAAAAAAAACATCTCGTGGATGGGCCGAATCGGGGTCGTGAAGATGAATGTGCTACCGAGAGTGCTGTACATTATGTAGACGGTCCCAGCCACGTCGGCTTCTCATTATATCCAACAATTCCAAATGGCTATAGAAGCATACATATGGAATGGGATTAGGCCCAGAGTCAGAAGGCAAACTATATATCTGCCTAGAGACAGAGGACGCTCAGGAGTCCCTCTCTTTAGGGAGTATCAAAAAGCTATTTTTCTTCAGAGGGTGGTGTAGTGGAACCGGAACTCTTGTAACAAACTGTGGATACAAATCGACAACGAAAACCTGAAACAAGGAAATGTGGCGGTGCTGGCTTAGATCCTTGCAAAAAATCGCCCAGTATCTATTTTATCATATCCTATGATAGCTGAAACTCTTAAGATCTGGGATAGATTAATGGAAGAGGGCACATACGTGTCTGCTCTAGCCTCGCCAAACATCCCCATACGGGAAAACCCGGACCTGGGAATGGAAGTTGTGCCGCACACCTCGGGGGAATCATATACTCTAGCAGAGACTGCTATCTCCAATATCTTACAGCAAGAAAAAATCAAAGCACAAGCGGAACTGGCCGAATGGGACCAGATCATCTTTGCATCTTGGTACAGAGTTGCGCAAATTACACATTACCTAAACACTCACAAGGAGCGGGGGGCACTGACTAGAAGCAGAACACCCTTCGAAGTGCTTTGTACGATGCACCAGACACAACACATCTTATATCTCATCTATATAAGCTACTGCTGACCAAGGGAGGATTTGCCCTCCCGACATATGCCTCTGTGTGGCAGACAGAACTTGGGCAGGAGATATTGACTAAGGACTGGATAAAGATTTTTATGAGAGCTAGGAGGGCCTCGATCTCCATGAGAATCCAAGAGATGCATTATAAACTACTCAGTAGGTGGTACTTAACGCCCCATAGACTTCAAAGAATTTATTCACACACCAGCGGGGGGTGCTGGTGGGGCTGTGGAGAGGAGGGAACTTTCCTTCATATTTGGTGGACATGTCCACAAATACGGCCTTTCTGGGAGGAGGTGCTGGGAGAAATGAGCAAAATCCTCAACATCATAATCCCTCCAAAACCAACATATTTGATATACCATGAACTACCTAAGATAATTGGGGAAGATAAGTACCTACTCTTTCTGTTGATGCTAAATGGAGCAAAGTGGCTCATTCCGGCGCACTGAAAAAGCACTCAAACTCCGAGTGTTCAGGAATGGAGGACCAGAGTTGGGGATCTGCTTAGATTGGAACATTATCACTTCCTTAAAACTGGCAAACTATCTACACATGAGATGATGACACTAACTTGGGAGGGTAAAGGGCTTTAATTCTTAAAATTTCATCACAACCCTCACCGTCCCACCTCTCTCATCCCGTCTTCCTCCCCTCCCCCACCCTTTTTTTTTTCTCTCGCTCCCCCCTTCCTAACAATTACCTTACTCCTTTCTTTCCTTTCTCCTCTACGCCCCTTCTTCTGTCTTTCTAACTCTGCACCCGTAATGGTGAAGACATCAGGCAATATGATACCCTCAGCTGTATGATGCAACCACGCTGAGTACCTACACCAATATTGTTGTATAGACACTTGATGTAAAACTCATAAGATTATGATTTGATTGAATATATGGACTTCCTATCATCACAAGCAATTCAGCTCGTTGAAACAAGCTCAAAAGTGATGGACTATTAATAAGTTAAAGCTGACGAGAGGAAGGATTGATCCTATTTTTCTTTTTTATATATTCACTTATACTTATATAACAACAGAAGCTTAAGCAGCTTCAGGAACATAACAAGATGTTCAAATCTATGTTTAAATGTATTGTTGCTGTTATACTGAAATGCAAAATGCTATGTAACTCTTGTCATTAATAAAGCTTGTTTTAAAAAAAAAAAAAAAATTGAACAGGCGGGTTAAAGCCGAGTGGTCACGGGAGGACTGGAGTGGGGCGACAACGAACTCCGGTAGGGCACTCAGTCTTTGCCACAGATTAACTCGTCAGACTCAGTACTACTACTGTCTGCTCTGTACTTAGTGATCACTAGTTAAGTCAGTGTCTTGGTCACGGGTCGGGGGCTGTCACTTAGTGATAGAGGGAGCCGCTGCCTATGGGAGTTTAATCACTTTTTTGTGCGGTCAACTGGCATGGCAATAATAGGGTTAAATCAACTACTATGTGTTATTGGCAATAAAAGGGGTTAAATATATGCGCTGTGTGTTTGTAGCAATGGCAATATGGGTGTTTAATCCTTGATCTGTGTGTTATATGATGATGTCTGCTTTGTTCATGTTATTGGCAATATTGGTATTAAATCCCTCTTCAGTGTGTATTACTGCCAATATTAAATCACTTCACTGCATAAAAGAGGGTTAAATCATTGCTCTGTGTGGGCTTAATTAATTCAGGGATGGTTCTACGCTATAATACTTGGGGCAGCAAACTTTGGTGAGCAAAAACTTGACTTCAAGGCTAAATATCAAGGAAGTGGGTGTTACTGCTGGGGTACCCCATTATATATGTTCACCCAACCTGACCACTCCATCCAAAACCTCAAAATCAAAATTCTCAGAGGCAACTTCAAAAACACCATGGAAAGAAAAACCTTTGAAATGAAAATGATAATGCAATTCAACCTGTTTAATTCTGGACTAAATGTGGACTCTGGATTCTTAACACATTATCAAAATTTTTTGTAATATACTTTCATTTAGTCAATTACATTGTATATTCCACATTCTTTATCAATAGGTACACAGGTAAGCCTATGTCCACACTTTTGTCCTTTTTTTTTTTTTTTTTTTTTTTTTTACTTTTGTACTCCCCCTGTATATACAATTTCACATCTTTATAGATATTGATTCAATGTTGATATATAACTTTATGTCAGTATATGCTCTATGTATAGCTATATATTTCCCCTGTCTGTTCTCCTACACTGGACACTGTCTGCCTGTTACCTAAGCCCCCCCTCATGATTTTTACGACACCTCCTCCTCTCCCTGCACTTTCTGTCTTCTTAGCTATTCTGTGTTTTAAGATATAATCTGTAAATTCCATTGAATTGGTCAGTATTGCTTCAGACTTGATAAAGGAAGGAACTCTTCCGAAAGCTTGTCAACTTATAAATGTATAGTTAGTCCAATAAAAAAAGTATCATTGCTCAATGCAATACTCTTGTTATTTTGATATATATATATATATATATATATATACATACAGTATATATATGAGTCACCCTGCATATGCATTTAGGTTTAAATCAACCCACCTGAGTGAATCCAAGCCCTACTACTAAAAAAGACATGAAAAAAAAATGTTATACACTGACCAAAAAATATTGTGGCTAAAAAAAATTTGCCTAGGGCAGCACAAAACCTAAATATGACACTGGTCTAGAGAGAAGTGCAGGAACTTAGGGTGGCAGAAGTAGCTCCAGTGTGTGTCTGGCTGGCACAAAATATGTAAGTGAATACAAGCTTAATGTAATAAAAAGAAAATTCCAATATCTCTGTCAGTAAAGACACATTTCTGATATGTATGAAATATATATATATATATAGATAGATAGATAGATAGATAGATAGATATAGATATGCAGAGAGAAGAACACTCACGGGAACGAACAACTGGCTCAATACTATTGTTAGCCTGTTCTATGGTGATTTACCACCTGGGTGCAGCTTTTAAGCCCAGTAATGCTTTTCACAGAGTAGAACTTTCCTGTAGTATATCAGTCTGATCCCTCCTATTACGGTCAGTCCAGCACCGAAATACCTGGCAATTCCTCTCTGAACAAGGAACACAGCAACCCCAGACAATCGTTTAAGGCTTCATTGGGCCTCGTCAGTGAGGTATAGCCATATTCCTCTAAGCGCACTGAGCAAGGAGTCCACGTCTGGTTGCCCTTTTTTCCCATAGGGAGAATGAATACACACAGAGAGAAGTGCACTCACAGGAACGAACAACTGGCTCAATACCATTGTTAGCCTGTTCTATGGCGATTTACCACCTGGGTGCAGCTTTTTAGCCCAGTAATTATTTTGACAGAATAGAACTTTCCTGTAGTATATCAGTCTGATCCCACCTATTACGGTCAATCCAGCGCCAAAATACCAGGCAATTCCTCTCTGAACAAGGAACACAGCAACCCCAGACGATCGTTTCAGCCTTCATTGGGCCTCGTCAGTGAAGTGTAGCCATATTCCTCTAAGCACACTGAGCAAGGAGTCCACATCTGGTTGCCCTTTTTTCCCATAGGGAGAATAAATACACACTGAAAGAAGTGCACTCACAGGAACGAACAACTGGCTCAATACCATTGTTAGCCTGTTCTATGGCGATTTACCACCTGGGTGCAGCTTTTTAGCCCAGTAATGCTTTTGACAGAGTAGAACTTTCCTGTAGTATATCAGTCTGATCCCGCCTATTACGGTCAGTCCAGCGCCGAAATACCAGGCAATTCCTCTCTGAACAAGGAACACAGCAACCCCAGACGATCGTTTCAGCCTTCATTGGGCCTCGTCAGTGAGGTGTAGCCATATTCCTCTAAGCACACTGAGCAAGGAGTCCACGTATGGTTGCCCCTTTTTCCCATAGGGAGACTAAATACACACAAAGAGAAGTGCACTCACAGGAACGAACAACTGGCTCAATACCATTGTTAGCCTGTTCTATGGCGATTTACCACCTGGGTGCAGCTTTTATAGCCCAGTAATGCTTGTCAGAAAGGGGGGTAGTTATCAACGTGTCAACTTTCCTGCCTTCGCCGGCCCAATACGCCCGCCTAAGCTCGCCTCACATCGGCGCCGCGGACCTGAAAAAATTCGCCTAAGTTATCAAGTAAAGCTGTCAAAAAGCCGCAGGGCGATGAGCAGCGGACTGTAAGAGTTATCACTCATCCGATCTCGCTGCTCTTTGGCTGTTTGACAGCTTTCTTGCTAGCCTGTCACTAAGCACTCACACTAAACTACACTGTTCTACCCCCTATACCGGCGCCCCCGGAGCCCCCCGCAACTAAATAAAGTTACTAACCCCTAAACCGCCGCTCCTAGACCCTGCCGCAAGTCTTATAAATGTATTAACCCCTAAACCGCTGCTCCCGGACACCGCTGCCACCTACATTATACCTAGTAACCCCTATCCTGCCCCCCCTATACCGTCGCCCTCTATAATAAAGTTATTAACCCCTATCCTGCTGATCCCGCACCTCGCCGCAAATAAATAAATAGTTTAACCCCTAAACCGCCGCTCCCTGAACCCGCCGCAACCTATATTAAATTTATTAACCCCTATCCTGCCCCCCCTACACCGTCGCCACCTATAATAAATTTATTAACCCCTATCCTGCCCCCCACTACACCGCCGCCACTGTAATAAAATTAGCAACCCCTAAACCTAAGTCTAACACTAACCCTAACACCCCCCTAACTTAAATATTAATTAAATAAATCTAAATAATATTTCTATTATGAACTAAGTTAATCTTATTTAAAACTAAATACTTACCTATAAAATAAACCCTAATATAGCTACAATATAAATAATAATTATATTGTAGCTATCTTAGGATTTAATTTTATTTTACAGGCACCTTTCAATTTATTTTAACTAGGTACAATAGCTATTAAATAGTTATTAACTATTTAATAGCTTACCTAGCTAAAATAAAGAGAAATGTACCCGTAAACTAAAAACTAACCTAAGTTACAATTACACCCAACACTACACTATCATTAAATAAATTATTCCTATTTAAAACTAAATACTTACCTGTAAAATAAACCCTAAGATAGCTACAATGTAATTAATAATTACATTGTAGCTATTTTAGGATTTATATTTATTTTACAGGTAACTTTGTATTTATTTTAGCTAGTTAGAATAGTTATTAAATAGTTATTAACTATTTAATAACTACCTAGCTAAAAGAAATACAAAATTACCTGTAAAATAAATCCTAACCTAAGTTACAATTAAACCTAACACTACACTATCATTAAATTACTTAAATAAATTACCTACAAATAACTACAATTAAATACAATTACATAAACTAACTAAAGTACAAAAAATAAAAAAAGCTAAGTTACAAAAAATAAAAAAAATAAGTTACAAACATTTAAAAAAATATTACAACAATTTTAAGCTACTTACAAGATTCAAGACCCGGCTTCGAAGATGACCTCGCCCGGATAGAAGACTTCTTCAGCGCCTCTTGGAAGATGACCTC
This sequence comes from Bombina bombina, assembly GCF_027579735.1. Taxonomy (NCBI): domain Eukaryota; kingdom Metazoa; phylum Chordata; class Amphibia; order Anura; family Bombinatoridae; genus Bombina; species Bombina bombina. The sequence goes on from NC_069499.1 coordinate 589,414,087, forward strand.
GCCCGGATGGAAGATTTCCTCAGCGCCGCTTGGAGGATCACTTCATCGGATGGAAGATTTCTTCAGCGCCCCTTGGATCATCACTTCTGCCGGTCCGGATGTCCTCTTCAGTTCCATCGGTGGCTCTGCTGAGGGAAGACGACTAAAGGTAGGATGATCTTCAGGGGATTAGTGTTAGGTTATTTTAAGGGGGGTTTGGGTTAGATTAGGGGTATGTGGATGGTGGGTTTTAATGTTGGGGGGGTTGTATTTTTCTTTTACAGGCAAAAGAGCTGAACTCTTTGGGGCATGCCCCCACAAAAGGCCCTTTTAAGGGCTGGTAAGGTAAAAGAGCTTTGAACTTTTTTAATGTAGAATAGGGTAGGGCATTTTTTTATTTTGGGGGGGTTTGTTATTTTATTAGGGGGCTTAGATTAGGTGTAAGTATCTTAAAATTGTTGTAATATTTTTTTAAATGTTTGTAACTTATTTTTTTTATTTTTTGTACTCTAGTTAGTTTATGTAATTGTATGTAATTGTAGTTATTTGTAGGTAGTTTATTTAAGTAATTTAATGATAGTGTAGTGTTAGGTTTAATTGTAACTTAGGTTAGGATTTATTTTACAGGTAATTTTGTATTTCTTTTAGCTAGGTAGTTATTAAATAGTTAATAACTATTTAATAACTATTCTAACTAGCTAAAATAAATACAAAGTTACCTGTAAAATAAATATAAATCCTAAGATAACTACAATGTAATTATTAATTATATTGTAGCTATCTTAGGTTTTTTTTACAGGTAAGTATTTAGTTTTAAATAGGAATAATTTATTTAAGTATAGTGTAGTGTTAGGTGTAATTGTAACAGGTTAGGATTTATTTTACAGGTAAATTTCTCTTTATTTTAGCTAGGTAGCTATTAAATAGTTAATAACTATTTAATAGCTATTGTACCTAGTTAAAATAAATTGAAAGTTACCTGTAAAATAAAAATAAATCCTAACATAGCTACAATATAATTATTATTTATATTGTAGCTATATTAGGGTTTATTTTAAAGGTAAGTATTTAGTTTTAAATAGGATTAATTTAGTTCATAATAGAAATATGATTTAGATTTATTTAATTAATATTAGTTAGGGGGGTGTTAGGGTTAGTGTTAGACTTAGGTTTAGGGGTTAATAAATTTATTACAGTGGCGGCGGTGTAGTGGGGGGCAAGATAGGGGTTAATAAATGTATTATAGGTGGCGACGGTGTAGGGGGGGCAGATTAGGGGTTAATAAATTTAATATAGGTTGCGGCAGGGTCAGGGAGCGGCGGTTTAGGGGTTAAACTATTTATTTATTTGCGGCGAGGTGCGGGATCGGCAGGATAGGGGTTAATAACTTTATTATAGGGGGGCAGGATAAGGGGTTACTAGGTATCATGTAGGTGGCGGTGGGCTCCGGGAGCGGCGGTTTAGGGGTTAATAGGTATAGAGTAGCTTGCGGTGGGCTCCGGGAGCGGCGTTTAGGGTTAATCATTTTATTTAGTTGCAACGGTGTAGGGGGGGACAGATTAGAGGTGTTTAGACTCTGGGTACATGTTAGGGTGTTAGGTGTAGACAGCTCCCATAGGAATGAATGGGATGTCTGGCAGCAGTGAACTTGTACTTTCGCTATGGTCAGACTCCCATTGATTCCTATGGGATCCGCCGCCTCCAGGGTGGCGGTTTGAAAACCAGGTACGCTGGGCCATAAAAGTGCCGAGCGTACCTGCTAGTTTTTTGATAACTAGCAAAAGTAGTCAGATTGTGCCGCACTTGTGTGCGGAACATCTGGAGTGACGTAAGAATCGATCTGTGTCGGACTGAGTCCGGTGGATCGAAGTTTACGTCACAAAATTCTACTTTTGCCAGTCTCTAGCCTTTGATAACTAAGGCGAATCAGCCTCGCCTTAAATACGCTGCGGAATTCCAGCGTATTTGAGGTTGACGGCTTGATAACTACCCCCCAAAGTAGAACTTTCCTGTAGTATATCGGTCTGACTGACGGTCAGTCTAGCGCCGAAATTCTCTCTGTTTGTATTTAGTCTCCCTATGGGAAAAAGGGGCAACCAGACGTGAACTCCTTGCTCAGTGTGCTTAGAGGAATACTGCTAAACCTCACTGACGAGGCCCAATGATCGTCTGGGGTTGCTGTGTTCCTTATTCAGAGAGGAATTGCCTGGTATTTTGGCGCTGGACCCACATGGTACCTCACCAAAATTATCAAAGAGTTTTAAGAAACAAACTCAACTCAGAAAAATGAAACCTTGCATTTGGAGGTACCAGCTTTTGATGGTGATCCCGTTAGCCCAACTTTTACCTTCTTACCTCAGGGCTTGAGATCTAAAAAGATAAATTTTATATGGCATTTACCCTTTCACTTGTCCCAAAGTGGCCATAACTAGGGGTCAAATATTTAAAGATAAAGACAGAATCCTTCTCAGACTGAATCTATCTAAGTATCTGTAATGTCAGTGTTGGAATCTGATTTAGCTGAATGAAAAGAATTTGCAGAAATACCTGACAGAAAATTCTTATCTAACTAATATAAAAATGACCTCTTCTTCTTGAAGAGTAGACTGATGAATTAAAGGGACACAAAATATTTGTTATTGTTTTAAAATATAGATCATCCCTGTATTACCCATTCCCCAGATTTGCATAACTAACACTATTATATTAATGTACTCCAATACCAGCGCTGCTTAAGTCAGCGGTGAGCTGGTCGTACGTGCCCGTACACGATTTCCCCATAGCAATCAACGGGGAGAGCCGGCTGAGAAAAAGTCTAACACCTGCAAAAAAGCAGCGTAAAACTCAGTAACGCAGCCCCATTGATTCCTATGGGGAAACTAAAGTTATGTTTACACCTAACACCCTAACATGAACCCCGAGTCTAAACACCCCTAATCTTACACTTATTAACCCCTAATCTGCCGCCCCCGACATTGCCGACACCTACATTATATTTATTAACCCATAATCTTCTGCTCCGGACACTGCCGCCACCTACATTATACTTATGAACCCCTAATCTGCCGCCCCCAATTTCGCCGCAACCTACCTACACTTATTAATCCCTAATCTGCTGCCCCCAATGTCGCTGCCACTATAATAAACATATTAACCCCTAAACCGCCGCACTCCCGCCTTGCAAACATTAGTTAAATATTATTAACCCCTAATCTGCCATCCCTAACATTGCCGCCACCTACCTACATTTATTAACCCCTAATCTGCCGCCCCCAACCTCGCCGCCACTATACTAAATGTATTAACCCCTAAACCTAAGTCTAACCCTAACACCCCCTAACTTAAATATAATTACAATAAATCTAAATAAAAATGACTATCATTAAAGTACAAAAAAAACAAAACACTAAATTACAGAAAATAATAAACAAATTACAAGATATTTAAACTAATTACGCCTAATCTAATAGCCCTATCAAAATAAAAAAAAGCCCCCCAAAATAAAAAAAAAACCCTAGCCTAAACTAAACTATCAATAGCCCGTAAAAGAGCCTTTTGCGGGGCATTGCCCCAAAGTAATCAGCTCTTTTACCTGTAAAAAAAATACAAACAACCCCCCCAACAGTAAAACCCACCACCCACACAACCAACCACCCAAATAAAATACTATCTAAAAATACCTAAGATCCCCATTGCCCTGAAAAGGGCATTTGGATGGGCATTGCCCTTAAAAGGGCAGTTAGCTCTTTTGCAGGCCCAAACCCTAACCTAAAAATAAAACCCACCAATACACCCTTAAAAAAACCTAACACTAACCCCTGAAGATCGACTTACTGTTCTGAAGACCGGACATCCATCCTCAAGGAAGCGGCAGAAGTCTTCATCCAACCGGGCCGAAGTCCTCAAAAAAGCCAGGAGAAGTCTTCATCCAAGCCGGGCGAAGTGGTCCTCCAGACAGGCAGAAGTCTTCATCCAGACGGCATCTTCTATCTTTATCCATCCGACGCAGAGCGGGTCCATCTTCAAGACATCCGACGAGGAGCATCCTCTTCAAACGAAGTCTTCTTACTGAATGACGGTTCCTTTAAGTGACGTCATCCAAGATGGAGTCCCTTAGATTCCGATTGGCTGATAGAATTCTATCAGCCAATCAGAATTAAGGTAGAAAAAATCCTATTGGCTGATGCAATCAGCCAATAGGATTGAGCTCACATTCTATTGGCTGATTGGAACAGCCAATAGAATGCAAGCTCAATCCTATTGGCTGATCGGATCAGCCAATAGGATTGAACTTCAATCCTATTGGCTGATTGCATCAGCAAATAGGATTTTTTCTACCTTAATTCCGATTGGCTGATAGAATACTATCAGCCAATAGTAATCTAAGGGACGCCATCTTGTATGACGTCACTTAAAGGAAGCGTCATTCAGTAAGTAGACTTCGTTTGAAGAGGATGCTCTGCGTCGGATGTCTTGAAGATGGACTTGCTCCACGTTGGATGGATGAAGATAGAAGATGCCGTCTGGATGAAGACTTCTGCCTGTCTGGAGGACCACTTCGCCCGGCTTGGATGAAGACTTCTCCTGGCTTCGTTGAGGACTTCGGTTGGATGAAGACTTCTGCCGCTTCCTTGAGGATGGATGTCCGGTCTTCAGAACAGTAAGTCGATCTTCAGGGGGTTAGTGTTAGTTTTTTTTAAGGGTGTATTGGGTAGGTTTTATTTTTAGGTTAGGGTTTGGGCCTGCAAAAGAGCTAACTGCCCTTTTAAAGTGTCAGTAAACCTAAAAAATAATGTTATATAATTCTGCACATAGTGCAGAATTATATAACATTATTTTAGTGTTATCGTTATAAACCCTTTTATTCCCTTTTATTTTTTTTTAAATATGTCCGTTTTTCAGACCCGCTCTCTGTACTCTGCAGAGCGGGTCTGTTTTTTTTACACAGCGCATCGGGCCAGCTGTATAGTCACAGCCCGGCCCAACCGCGCCATAACACTAAGTGCAGCTCGCTCCTGCACTGTCTGCTCAACCATTAATTGTTAAAAGGAGGAAACGATGATTCCTGCACCTGTGAATGTCTCATAAACGCACGGCTTCTAAGGTATGCTTCTAAGTGATTTAACTATGTCCCTGGGTCATGGGTTTTGGTCCGGCTAGATTGGCTGAGCGGCACTTTGGGGACTCATATGATAAAGATTGAATTTCTTTTGGATTACAAATATTCATCAACTCTGGTTTAAACATATTTATTAATCTCTCCCTGGTGCACCAGAAGCTCTCTCTCGGCCAAAGGACTTTTATTTACTGGGATCCCATGTATGAATGTGATATGTGTGGTTTATTAAAGGATGTTTTAATTCTTTGATACAGATGTCTCTTGAGTCTTCTTTATTATTTACAGTTGTGCTGGTTCAGCCTAGACTTTTGGAAACCCCTTATTTTGGGGTATCCACTTTCTTGTTTTGTTTGTTATAAATAATGTTTCTAGGTAGCACCTGTTATTCTATAATAATTATTCTATTTTGAGTGCAGCTTTTTTCTTTTTCTTTTTGTGAACTAGCAATATCCTGTTGTGAAAAGCTAATAAAAAAGCATGTGATAAAGAGGCTGTCTGTAGTGGCTTAGAAACAGGCAGATATTTAGAAGTTTAAATGTTATAAAGTATAATAATATAACAATGTTGGTTGTGCAAAGCTGGGGAATGGGTAGTAAAGGCGTTATCTATCTTTTTAAGCAATAACATACCTAAAAATAAAACCTACCCAATACACCCTTAAAAAAAACTAACACTAACCCCCTGATTGGAACAGCCAATAGAATGCAAGCTCAATCCTATTGGCTGATCGGATCAGCCAATAGGATTGAACTTCAATCCTATTGGCTGATTGCATCAGCAAATAGGATTTTTTCTACCTTAATTCCGATTGGCTGATAGAATACTATCAGCCAATAGTAATCTAAGGGACGCCATCTTGTATGACGTCACTTAAAGGAAGCGTCATTCAGTAAGTAGACTTCGTTTGAAGAGGATGCTCCGCGTCGGATGTCTTGAAGATGGACTTGCTCCACGTTGGATGGATGAAGATAGAAGATGCTGTCTGGATGAAGACTTCTGCCTGTCTGGAGGACCACTTCGCCCGGCTTGGATGAAGACTTCTCCTGGCTTCGTTGAGGACTTCGGTTGGATGAAGACTTCTGCCGCTTCCTTGAGGATGGATGTCCGGTCTTCAGAACAGTAAGTCGATCTTCAGGGGGTTAGTGTTAGTTTTTTTTTAAGGGTGTATTGGGTAGGTTTTATTTTTAGGTTAGGGTTTGGGCCTGCAAAAGAGCTAACTGCCCTTTTAAAGTGTCAGTAAACCTAAAAAATAATGTTATATAATTCTGCACATAGTGCAGAATTATATAACATTATTTTAGTGTTATCGTTATAAACCCTTTTATTCCCTTTTATTTTTTTTTAAATATGTCCGTTTTTCAGACCCGCTCTCTGTACTCTGCAGAGCTGGTCTGTTTTTTTTACACAGCGCATCGGGCCAGCTGTATAGTCACAGCCCGGCCCAACCGCGCCATAACACTAAGTGCAGCTCGCTCCTGCACTGTCTGCTCAACCATTAATTGTTAAAAGGAGGAAACGATGATTCCTGCACCTGTGAATGTATCATAAACGCACGGCTTCTAAGGTATGCTTCTAAGTGATTTAACTATGTCCCTGGGTCATGGGTTTTGGTCCGGCTAGATTGGCTGAGCGGCACTTTGGGGACTCATATGATAAAGATTGAATTTCTTTTGGATTACAAATATTCATCAACTCTGGTTTAAACATATTTATTAATCTCTCCCTGGTGCACCAGAAGCTCTCTCTCGGCCAAAGGACTTTTATTTACTGGGATCCCATGTATGAATGTGATATGTGTGGTTTATTAAAGGATGTTTTAATTCTTTGATACAGATGTCTCTTGAGTCTTCTTTATTATTTACAGTTGTGCTGGTTCAGCCTAGACTTTTGGAAACCCCTTATTTTGGGGTATCCACTTTCTTGTTTTGTTTGTTATAAATAATGTTTCTAGGTAGCACCTGTTATTCTATAATAATTATTCTATTTTGAGTGCAGCTTTTTTCTTTTTCTTTTTGTGAACTAGCAATATCCTGTTGTGAAAAGCTAATAAAAAAGCATGTGATAAAGAGGCTGTCTGTAGTGGCTTAGAAACAGGCAGATATTTAGAAGTTTAAATGTTATAAAGTATAATAATATAACAATGTTGGTTGTGCAAAGCTGGGGAATGGGTAGTAAAGGCGTTATCAATTACAATTACAGTTACAATTTTAGTGTAAACTGTACCTTTAAGTTTATTAGAAATGTGTCTGTCCATCTGTTACAAAAACCATGCTGCAGCTTTAGACATTGAAGTCTCCCTTGTCATATGAGGAATGTTCACTTTTAAAAACATGTGGCAAAAGACAGTTAACAAGCTCAGTAAAATTATCGAAGCAAGAGGAAGAGTCCTATGTAACAGAGCATTAATTTGAAACTGTCACTAGATGGCGCAAGAAAAAGAAAGGTCAGCATTCAATGCAAGAGCTGCCAACCTTAAAAAGCTTATATGGTTTTCCTAAAAAATGAAATTGTGCACACATGTCCAAAACAAAAATAGTGCCTTTTGTGTAACACATCCCACAACTCTGTTAACCCCAAAATGCAAAAATGCATGCAATGCTGTATGGAATTCAGCCATGCTCTCAAATAAAAACATAAAGAAAAAATGAAAATGAGAGACAGACGGCTAGATTTAGAGTTCTGCGGCCAAAGGGGTGCGTTAGCTACGCATGCTTTTTTCCCCCACACCTTTTAAATACCGCTGGTATTTAGAGTTCACAGAATGGCTGCGTTAGGCTCCAAAAAAGGAGCGTAGAGCATAATTTAACGCCACTGCAACTCTCGATACCAGCGGTGCTTACGGACGCGGCCAGCTTAAAAAACGTGCTCGTGCACGATTCCCCCATAGAAAACAATGGGGCTGTTTGAGCTGAAAAAAAACCTAACACCTGCAAAAAAGCAGCGTTCAGCTCCTAACGCAGCCCCATTGTTTCCTATGGGTAAACACTTCCTAAGTCTGCACCTAACACCCTAACATGAACCCCGAGTCTAAACACCCTAACCTTACACTTATTAACCCCTAATCTGCCGCCCCCGCTATCGCTGACCCCTGCATTTTATTATTAACCCCTAATCTGCCGCTCCGTACACCACGGCAAGCTACATTATAGCTATGTACCCCTAATCTGCTGACCCTAACACCGCGGACCCCTATATTTATTAACCCCTAATCTGCCCCCCTCAACGTCGCCTCCACCTGCCTACACTTATTAACCCCTAATCTGCCGAGCGGACTGCACCGCTACTATAATAAAGTTATTAACCCCTAATCCGCCTCACTCCCGCCTCAATAACCCTATAATAAATAGTATTAACCCCTAATCTGCCCTCCCTAACATCGCCTACACCTAACTTCAAGTATTAACCCCTAATCTGCTGATCGGAGCTCACCGCTAGTCTAATACATTTTTTAACCCCTAAAGCTAATTCTATCCCTAACCCTAACACCCCCCTAAGTTAAATATAATGTTATTCTAACGAAATAAATTAACTCTTATTAAATAAATTATTCCTATTTAAATCTAAATACTTACCTGTAAAATAAACCCTAATATAGCTACAATATAAATTATAATTATATTGCAGCTATTTTAGGATTCATATTTATTTTACAGGCAACTTTGTATTTATTTTAACCAGGTACAATAGCTATTAAATAGTTAAGAACTATTTAATAGTTACCTAGTTAAAATAATTACAAAATTACCTGTAAAATAAATCCTAACCTAAGTTACAATTAAACCTAACACTACACTATCAATAAATTACTTAAATAAAATACCTACAATTATCTACAATTAAACCTAACACTACACTATCAATAAATAAATTAAATAAACTACCTACAATTATCTACAATTAAACCTAACACTACACTATCAATAAATTAATTAAATACAATACCTACAAATAAATACAATTAAATAAACTAACTAAAGTACAAAAAATAAAAAAGAACTAAGTTACAAAAAATAAAAAAATATTTACAAACATTAGAAAAATATTACAACAATTTTAAACTAATTACACCTACTCTAAGCCCCCTAATAAAATAACAAAGACCCCCAAAATAAAAAATGCCCTACCCTATTCTAAAATTAAAATAGAAAAGCTCTTTTACCTTACCAGCCCTGAAAAGGGCCCTTTGCGGTATGGAAAAGTCGCGGCTGTAAAGTGAGCATTAGACCCTTTCCTGACTGACTCCAAATACCAGAGGGCGGTAAAAACCAGCGTTAGGAGCCTCTAACGCTGGTTTTGAATGCTACCGCCCAACTCTAAATCTAGCCGAGAGTGAGGGTAATTCAAAGGAACAGTGTACTGTAAAATTGTTTTACCTTAATGTGTTTCCAATGATTTATTATACCAGATGTATAGTATATAATTATGGGAATTGAGCATTTAAGTTTATTTGTGTTTTTGAAATCTGTGTTTTCTTTTAAACTACAACCCATCAAAATGGGCCGAGCTTGCAGTGAAATCAGATATCCTTATTTTATCACTTTCCGTACACACCCATGCTTGTTTATATTATCTATAAACCAAAGCCCATTACTTAAAGAGAACAATTGAAAATTAACATTTTATTGCTTATCTGGCTATGTTTACACAGTTTTTTTTATCCTATACTTAAATGGACATAAAACCCCAAAATGTTCTTTGATTATTCTGATAGAACATACGACTTTCAAATTTAATTCTTATATATAATTTGCTTAATTCTCTTGTTATCCTTTGATGAAGAAGTAGCAATGCACTACTGTGTGCTAGCTGAATGCATTGGGTGAGACAATTAGGGGCTAGATTATGAGTGGAGCGGTAGTTTGCGCTCCTGCTCACGCGTTAACTCTGACAGAAGTAAGGTTTTTGCGTGCGTCGGGTAGCGTGCGTATTAAGAGTTGAAAGTATAACATTTTCGTACGTGCACTAACCCGACTCACGCAAAAAGCCAAAATTGGAATATCGCAACCGCATTAACATATTCCCCCATAGACTTCAATGGAGCGCAAAAGTCACATATATTTCACATTCCAATGTTCTTCACATTGAAAGAGTATTTTCTGTTTATTCATAAATACATATTTCTACATATATCTTATGGGTTTTTTTTTTGTAAAATATATATCTAAACCTATATGTTAATATGAGTGTAACTGTACTTTGTAATGTATTTTTTATGTGTTTTGTGCAACCAGGGCCGGTGCTTGCATACAGGCAATCTAAGCAACCACCTTAGGGCGCACCAGTATGGGGGTGCATACTGGTTACAAATGCAACCTGCAGCAGCAACTTTTTTTAAAAATTTTTATTATTATTATTATTATTTTTTACACTGGCGGTTTGCCCCCAGACAACCTTGAATTTCCTTGGGGCGACTTGGGAAAATGGGGTGCCGTGCTATGACTGCCTACAGTGCAACATTTTAGTCAAACTTAACAGCTTTGACGTTACGCTAGCTTGAGGCACTTTAAATTAAATTGCGCTCAAATTAATGTGTTTAATTTTAACTTATGCTACTTCCGACACGCGCAAAGAGTCGCAATAAACCCCTTTTCACTTATTAGTGTGCCACTCGTAATTTAGCCCTAGATGAGGCATATATATGCAGCCACAAATCAGCAGCTCCTGAGACAACCTAGGTTTTCTTTTCAATAAAGAATATCAAGTGAACAAAACAAATTAGATAATAGAAGTAAAATGGAAAGATGTTTAAAATCCCATGCTGCATCTGAATCATAGAAGAAAAAAATTGGGTTCATGTCCCTTTAAGTACAGAAACTTTCAGTATAGGTAGGGATACCACAGGCAATTTTAAATGCCGATATAAAGGTAGAAGAGCTATTTGTAAACAATTTAATAGTAGGAATTGAATTGAGAAATGTATAGTATAGATCATTAAAGAAAGTGAAATTTTTATCTTGTTATACATTTATTGTCTTCTTTTACTGTTTTAATCCTATTTCTAATGTAATATTATTGTTCCTAACCTCTCAATTTCCTGTTATATCGATTCCTGTACTTCACAATACTATTGTCATATGACTTATAAAATATTTTATTGCATCTAGAAAGAGAGGCTTTTGGTTCACAAACTAAAAGAAAAAAAAAAAGGTGCAAAATGTCACATGTCAGCAGGGATAAGTGAATATGAATCCAGCTCTGTCCCACAGGGAGATTACATGTAAGAGAATGACAGAGCGTGTTAGCTGTCACAGGCTGCATCATGAATAATAAAGGGGCTATTAGCGAACTGGCAGTGATCCATGCTGTAATCACATCAGCACACTTCTTCTTTTGCTGTGGGATGTTTCCTACCCTAGAGGGTGCTGATTTCCTGCTGTTTAGTAAAGAAGATGCCTCAGTATTTTTCAAACAAGGTCAGCGCGGAGGGCATTGGTAGTAATAATAAAACAACAACAGTGTAATCTTGGTACTTATCTAAGGAGGTTCCTGATACCTCTTTGTTTTTGGCTTGTAATACAGATCACTATTGTAACTAGCTTTAAAGGGACATTCCACACAACAAATTTCTGTTGTGCATTAAAAAAAACACAATTTAAACAATGACTCATAAGGAAAACTCCCAAATCTCTACTGGTGGACTGTGAAAAACCTCAGAGGCATAAGATCAAAACAATGTTTTGGGCTGTAATGCCCCTTTAACATATTCTTTGCTAAAAGGGTCTGAAGATAACTGGTGTGTAAAATCATACATGCCCAACATTGGGCACTAGAGCTTTTAATTGTAATTTTTCTCTCCAGGTGTACCTGGTGACATCACCCATCATAGAACTGCCTCTCTTTTTATTGCTTGCAACAAACAGCATTAGAATTTATTTAAATCTATTAGAATTCTTTTTCAAATTCAAAACCATTTTAATCCACTAGAAAACATTTTTCTAGCAGCCTTTTAATGCATTTTTTTTACTTTTTGAATTCAACATCCTTGACCTCTTATAAAAAATATTTTGACTTGTTTGGACCACATGTCTTAGCTGTTTGCACAATTTTTATGTTTTGAGCATGCTCATTCATGTAGCAGCAACTCTATACATATAGTGCTGAAGACAGCAGCCTTCTGATCCAGATCCTGGGGACCCCCTCACTTCAGATGGGGAAAAGAGACTGTAGTCTCTTTCCCCATAGCTGTTTTTTTTGGCATTTCATATGGTGGCGTTTTCTCATATTATATTTCTATAAAGTTATTTTCTAAAAATGCTTGGTCTGCTAAAAAAACTAGATATAATTTGTGTGGGTACCTCACAGAAAAAAAAGTTAAAATGTGTATGTAAATAGAATAAGAGCCAAGTAACTAAAAACACCTCTAGCAAAGGTAAAAATGGCTCAGCAGTAAATGGCTTAAACAACTTTCCAATGTATGTCTTTAATCTAATTTAAATTGTTCTCTTTGTATCCTTTGTTGAAAATAATACATAAGTAGGCTCAGGAGCAGCAAAGCACTACTGGGGGCTAGTTACTGATTGGTGACTGCACATACATGCCTCTTGCCAGTGGCTCACCCATTGGGGCATATGTATCAAGCTCCGAATGGAGCTTGATGCCCTGTGTTTTTGGCGAGCCTGTAGACTCGCCAGAATCAACAGTTATGAAGCAGCGGTCACAAAGACTGCTGCTCCATAACCTGTCCGCCTGCTCTGAGCAGGCGGACAGACATCGCCACAATACAACTCGATTGAGTACGATCGGGTTGATTGACACCCCCCTGCTGGCGGCCTATTGGCCGCGAGTCTGCAGGGGGCGGCGTTGCACCAGCAGCTCTTGTGAGCTGCTGGTGCAATGCTGAATATGCAATATGCTCGCCGTATTCAGCGAGGTCTGGCGGACCTTGATACATATGCCCCATTGTGTCCAGCTAGCTCACAGTAGTGCATTACTGTTTCATCATTAAAGGATACTAAGACAATTAAGCAAATGTATAATAGAAGTAAATTGGAAAGTTGTTATGTGCTCTATCTGAAGCATGGAAGAGTAATTTGGTTTTCATGTCCATTACAGCTTCAGAAAAAGCACATAAAACACCTTTAAGTTACAAGACTTTACTCTTGTCTTGCAATAGATTAACATAATAGCTGATTGTAAAGCTTTTCAGAACAGATTAAAATCGTGTTTGCTATAATTGTTTTCAAATGGCCACCAACCCACAGTTTCCTTATATAAGTCAATCCAGGCTTGTTTCTGGAGTAGACACAGCTAGGCACTGCCATTTTGATAGCAAAGAATACATTGTTTTGGCGTTCCTTATCTCATCATGTTTGCTGGAGCCAATGTAGCAGGGTGAGGTGTGAAAAAAAATGCAAAAAAAGTGTGCACTTTTAGTTCTCAGAACTGGAAAACACAGAATTTTCACAGCTAGACTTCCTGAAAGGGATTCATTTAATAATGAATTTTTTAGTTATTTCTTATCTAAGGATCCATTATAGATCCATTGGCTGGTCTCCCCCCCTTCTTGTGTGAGCTCTTTACAGTGAGCATTTCAGCCCCTGAAAAGGTGGTCACTAATGCTTTCCCTCCCTCCCAAGCTTGTTCATGATATTAACCGTCTTCCTTGCTTCGCTGGTCTGGCTGCTGTCTCATTGCACATGTGGTGGATAGTGAAAGAGTGCACCTGTATACTAAACAGTAGCCTGGTTGGCAGCCATAGATCTGGCTAAACCTCCTTCTGCATGAAAAATAATAAAACAGTTCAGTGTTAGGGATACCCATCAATGTATCCCCCCCCCCCAAAATTGCAAAAATATGACAAGCATGATATGTGCACTGCATATATTATACATATGGGATTTTTTAATCTTTAAGTCATATGTTTGCTGCCCCTTTAAGACTGTAAAATAAAATATTTTTGTATTTTTAAACGTAAATATATACAGTAAAGCATTGCCAACTTAGGCCTCGCTTCCATTGAGTCGTTAAAAATGGAGCCGTAAGCTACCGAAGCGGACGACAGCTAAAGGTAATTTACGGCTCCATTTTAGTACCAGGTTTCCATTGAAAAGATTAGCGTGTTGCGCGCAGTCGCTCTTTTCGGCCGTACGTAAGTTTGCGTTGCCAACCGATGTCGGATTTGTCGAAAAGCGCGCCATAACAAGTGCATTGCCATGGTAACCCGACCTCTGTCTATAAGAATACCGGTTTGCGCCTGCGCTCTTTACCTGTGATCGCCTCTAGAGAGAAAGACACGGGAGCTAGTTGCGTTGGTAGGAGTTTTGGGTTTTTGAGAGTTGTTTGAGAGTTAGTGGAGAGTTTGATATTTGATTTTCATATATTCTTATTGTAGGCCTCATATAATATTAGGAACACACACACACATCCATACATTAGTTAATTAACACACATTAGTTTATACACACAAATACACACACACACACATACACACTTTTATTTGATACAAACACATTCACATTTTTTTATTCATTAACCCCCATATCCCCATCTTCCTTTATTACTCCTTTCATTAATCCCCTTATTCCACTTCCCATCCCCCCTTTGACTACCTTTCCCTTCCTCACTATATAACTTTTTTTTTTTATATATACATTTTTCCCATCCTATTTATTTTTTACATCCCATATTTTTTGTTTCATTTGACTATATAGCTCACCCCTTTCTTCATTTGCATCCCTTATTATTTGTCTATAATTTTGTTCTAATCCTCCTTAGTTTTTCCTTTTTCATTTACATCCCTTTGTTTATTTTCACCCCCACATTTTATTTTTATTTTGAGGGATATAGAATAGAGATAGTTAGGGTCTAGATAGGTTAGGTAGTTAGTTTTGGGGCTATTTAATATAGGGTTTAGTTAGGTGACTTAGTGTAGTTAGGTAAGCTAGGGACTTTAGTGTTAGGTTAGAGTTAGGGAGGAAGGAGAAAGGGATGGATAGGCCTAGTGGAGTTGGGAAGGGGGTGGCTAGGGGGAGGGCAGTGGTGAGGGTGGATAGAGGGAGGGGGAGGGGGGAAGTAGGGAGTAGTATGGGCAGGAATAGGGGCCGAGGTTTGGGTGGAGGATTTGTCCTTCCTCAAACCCTGGCAGAGGAGGGAAGGAGAGAGGGTGGAAGAGGAATGGAGGTGGGAGGAGTGAGGAGGAGTCAGCCTCAGCTAGGCACAAAAAGAAAAGGGAAAGTGGGGCAGACTGTGGCAACTGGGGGTGGGGCTGGTGGTAGCCTGTCACAGCCTGCAGGGACAGAGGAGGTAGAGAGGGCTGGTCCCCAGTCACAGGAGGGAGAGTCTGTGTCTGCTGGCCCTTCAGGTGTGAAGGGCAGGCTAAGAGAGGAGAGGTACTCTGAGGAGGAGAAGGAGGCTCTTGTTGAGGCCTACTTGGAGAGGGCAGCTCAGCTGGAGAACCCTAACCTGAGGCCGGGTGTCCGGAATAAGCTGTGGGAGGAGATTCGAGTGGCAGTCAGCTGCTTAGGACGTAATCGTTCTATTGCCAGCATTAAACACCGCTATCATGACTGCAGGAGGGAAACCAAAGCTAAGCTGGCACAGCAGGCCAAATATGCACGTGGGACAGGTGGTGGTCCTAGCAAGAGGATACACCTAAGGTCATGGGAGGAGATGATGGCCAATGTCATCTCAGATGAATCTGTCCTAGGATGTAAGGGGACAATGGACACATCAGTGCCAGCTGAAGAGGTCCATGAAGGTGAATATTAAATATCATATGTAATAAATGTTTTATTTCTAACAAATATATGTTAACATCAGAAATATATATCGGCTTTGTTTTTTAAAATATAAATGTAATCATACACATGTGTAATACAGAATATAGAATGTTTATATATTATATATGTTTAGTAATCAATTGTGTTCAAGCATCAGTGGAAAACATACCTAGGTAGGATTAGTACAAGTAATGTTTTACATGGTTCAAAGTCTAATTTGCACAGTAACTTAAAGTGATAGTAAACCCAATTTTTTTATTTCATGATTCAGATAGAGCAGCAATTTTAAGCAACTCTCTAATGTACTACTATTATAAATATTTCTTTGTTCTCTTGGTATCTTTTTCTGAAAAAGTAGGAATGTAAGCTATGGAGACTTTGCATTTTTTGTTCAGAACCCTGGCTAGCGCTCGTGATTGGTGGCTACATTTAGCCACCCAATAAGCAACAGCAACCCAGGTTCTGAAACAAATATTGTCTGGCTCTTAAGCTTTACATTCTTGCTTCTCAAATAAAGATACCAAGAGAAGGAAGAAAATATGATAATAGGAGTAAAATATTAAATGTTGACTAAATTTGCATGCTCTGTCTGAATCATGAAAGTTTAATTTGTACTTCATTGCCCCTTTAATGGCATCTTAACATAGTTGTAGTGGATATATTCATCCTGATTTCTGGAGTGGCTATCTGCTCAAACAAGCAAGGGTATAGATTTAAATTCTTTCTATCTATATCATATATATGGACTATGTGTAATACAAAGAGTCGCTTAGAGGCACAATCTTTAAATATACACCTCTGGTTAAATATGTTTAAGTTCATACAGAAATTATATATATATATATATATATATATATATATATATATATATATATATATATATATATATATATATATAAAACTATATCTATAAAATTGATTTTCAAATGTTAGATGTTTCATCAGATTAATTTATAATTACAATTTATTTTTCAGAATTGGAACATGAGTATGAGTCCTCAACAAGACCGGAGGCCAGTGATGTTCCGGAATTCAGTGAGGAGGAGGAGGGGGATGTTATTGAAGCTGGATACTCCTACCTCAGCATACTTGAAGGAGATGAGCAACAGCCACTGGCCTATGAGGTTGAAAATGTTCCTGGCCCATCCCCATATTCATCTGGGAGGACATATCATCAGATGCAGCCTCCACCACCACAGCATTATCAGATGCATCCTCCACCACAGCATTATCAGATGCATCCTCCAACGCAGCATTATCAGATGCATCCTCCAACGCAGCATTATCAGATGCATCCTCCAACGCAGCATTATCAGATGCATCCTCCAACGCAGCATTATCAGATGCATCCTCCACCACCACAGCATCGGCAGATGCCTCCTTCATCACCACAGCATCAGCAGATGCATCCTCCACCACCACAGCATCAGCAGATGCCTCCTTCATCACCACAGCATCAGCAGATGCATCCTCCATCACCACAGCATCAGCAGATGCATCCTCCATCACCACAGCATCAGCAGATGCATCCTCCATCACCACAGCATCAGCAGATGCATCCTCCATCACCACAGCATCAGCAGATGCATCCTCCACCGCAGCATATGTACTATATGCCACCTCAACAACACATTCAGCACCCTCCCATGGCACAACAAATGCCGCCACCACTACCACCACCACAACAATCACCACCACCCCCCACCAATGTCTGTCCTCAATTGGATATTGAGCCACCCACACAGTCCCCAAGACTGAGTGACGACAACCTCACACAGAGCCAGGAATATGTGCCGGAGACACCTATACAGCCACAAGTGCCCCCCATGGAATCCAATATCCCCGCGCAGTCCCAGCAGGATGCTCTACTGAGGCTCATTCACAGGGAGCTTAGACTTACTAGGCTCCAGCAGCAGCAGGATTTCAGGAGGCTACAGAGCCAGATGGACATACATAATGCTGCACTCGTCCGCCTGGCAGAGGCAGTGGAGAGGGTTGCAGATAGGCCGCAAACTCCCTCCTCACTCGCATCCTCCGTTATCTCCCTGCAGGACCCTGAATCACATCTTTTAGCCTCCCAGCCAGCTGGTGTGCGTCGCCCAAGACGCCACACTTCCATCCCAAGTACCTCTCCTCCAAAGGCCAAATCCCGCCGCAAGCATTAAGAAGTATTTTTCTTTTTAAATTCTTTCAAGATATATAATATCTAATTTTTTTATGAAGCACTTTCTTAAGTGTGATTTCCATCTCATAAATATGCATATATTTTTCTAATCAAAATTAGAAAATATATTTCAAAATTGTTTTAATAGCTGTTTATTTTCAAAAACATTAACAGCTTTATTCATTTTTATTTCACATGATGTCAATTAATATGCAGGTGTAAATTGTTGATAAATGTATGTGTCCTTTTATTGAGGATATTATGCCGTTTAAGAATACTTGGGGATACGTGTCTGAAATTTATACAGTATATGCTATCTAACATTGGTCAACGTGACATGTGTAAATGTTATGATTTATATTCCACAAGCATATGTTGTTTGCTCCTTCAGATGAAGCTAATAAGGCTTATACAGTTATAGAAGAGTTGAAAAGTAAATATTCCTTCCTGTTGATATGGCCAAATACCTTGCATTCATTATAGTCCTATGTGGAATGTAATATCTGAAATATATACCTATCATGACTAACGCACTCCTTTTTGTCAAGATTATTATTCAATATTTAGAATAATTAGATAAATGTATCTTTATGATATTTAAGCACTGGTGTATACACAACATATATGTGATTGCCATGATATAGAGGTGATTAATACATTTTAATTGACATCATATGAACAGACACAGACTCTCCCTGGGACCAATGCACAATGCACTTTTAAATTGTTTCAATAACTCCATGTTAAAGACAATACTTCATATCTCTTGAAGTATGTCATATTAAGCACTTATGTATTTTGGTTAATAGTCTAAATATTGCAAATGTATTATCTGCTTTAGCAGACATGACATTACATATATTTTATAAATATTAGTACTATGACACATTATAACTTTAATGTGTCATCGTTTTGTATTGAATAAATATGATTTTCACATTGAAAATTACATTTGAATGAGGGTAAATCTGTAATAATAAAACTCATCTTCATGATAAAAAGATTTTTTCCTTTGACTTATTTTTCTATATTATTTTCTATGAGGTAACCATGCCATTCAAGTGTGCAATCTCAGGGGATTGTATGTATTGATAATGTATCTTTATTTTAAGGATTATATTATATCTGGATTTGTCTCTTTGAAATGAGCATCTGATATATTTCTTAAAGGGATAGCCTATTAAAAATAAAACTCAGGAATTAGAGCATGCAGTATTTATATACTTAAATATGTAATCCTATAATCTATTTAACTTAATTATCATCTGTAATTTAATAAAACAGGAATGTTATCTTAGGAATCTACCCATTTTGAATCTGCACATGGGGAGCGCTTGATGATTGTTGTCTAAATGTAGGCAACAATCAGCAAGTGCACCACAGGTGATGAGCATTAAATGGAATGGCTCCTAAACTTAAATACATGATTGAAATAAGAAACATAAAAGGATTAAATTGATTATGAGTACATATGTAAGTTGATTGGAATTGAATGATTTATCTGGTTCATTAATGTTTTATTGTGAACACACTCTTCCTTTTTTCTTTTAAAGTGACATAAATTCCATTATTTTGCTAAAACATATATATTTAAAAGCAAATCTAATATATTTATATTCTTTATATTTCTTAATATTCTTAGTATCCTTTGATTATAGTTTTATTTAGGTAAGATCAGGAGCAGCATAGAACCTATGTTGGAGCTGTTTATTGTTGCCAACATACAGTATATATCCTGTCTGTCATTGGTTCACCCATGTACTCAATTTTATTAACCAGGAGTGCATAGCTGCTCTTTAAATAATTATACCAAGAGAACAAAGTCATATTTGGAATATAATTAAAATGATATTTTAGATAATTATGTTATACATAAATCATAAGATGAATGCATTGATTAGTACATAGCTGGAAATAAAGAAACATTCACCATGACTATATTTGAGTAAAGTATACATTTATTTAGGGAAAATGTGGTAAATATAGGGATGAGGAGAGAGGGAGGGGAGTGGTATTCCATTTCTGAGAATCTTCAATCTGTAAAACATTAAAAGAAACAAATGTGTATTATTAAAAAACATAATCATAAATAACTAAAAGGTCTCATTACAATACTATAAAAATACCTGAAAAGAATTCTTGAATAGTTGCAGATCTCTCCAAATGGGCATTGAGGGGTTGGGGATGATTAATTACATCAGGCTCAAAGATTTCACCTGGGGGCTGTGGTGTTGGAAGTAAGTCGTTCAACATCCCATGCTCCTGTGCCATGTTGTGTAGACAGCAACATGCCACTATGATTTTAATAGCTTTTTCCGGACTGAATTGGAGATCCCCCCCTGATCTGTCCAGGCAGCGAAAGCGCATTTTTAGAACACCAAACAGTCGTTCGATTATAGCACGTGTTCGGATATGTGCTTCATTATATCTGTATTAAAAGAACAAGAAATATGATTATAATATATAATGTGAAGACAAATCAAATACTAATGAGCTAACTACATTCCTGGTTTGATCTTATAAATCTTTAAACCATTTTATATATATATAAATATATTTATATTGAAGCAGAGAGATTTATAAATGCTTCACTGATAATAGATGATTTGTATTTTGACTGTCCCTTTAAAGGCACTCAGTACAACATTGTTATGTCTGTGATAGTGATATATACACACACACACAAGATAATCAAGCAACAAATGTATGTGCACAAACACAGATATATAGCTTAATAAAGGGGCAGGAGCCCCGAAACGTTGCTCAATAAAGGTGCTGTTGCTCCACATAGAGTGCTACCTGTGTGTTCTATTTCATTACATTTACTGGGACTTTGGAAAAGGAGGTCCTCCAGGTTTGCACCTACATTCACCCAAGAGTGATTTAAAGGGACATTCCTATGAAGTGTGTACTGGTCCTACTTTTCTACAGATTATAGTGAGCATTTTGCAAGGCACAATCAATATTTCTGACACACATGAGCAGAAAATAAATATATATTTTACCTTAATTCAGCAGGCCCAACAACCTGGTTCTCTTTCAATGGTGTCCAAATCCATTTTTTAAGAGGATATGCAGAATCTGCTAAAATATGAATGCATAGATATACAGTATATATATATATAGATATAGATATAGATAGATAGATAAACACACATCTTTCCATAAAGCAATGTATGACATAAAATAATGTTATGCATATGTCTTACTATGACATAGTTAATATATATCTTTTAAATGATTAACAATTTATTTATTTAATCAATTTCACCCCCTTAGACACATACATAAAGGATTATAAAGCAATGAAACAATAAAATGTCAAAATATTGAACACATGAAGGCATCATAATATATACATAAACACTTACCGAGGAGATGTCCTTCAGGCATTTGATTTGTCTCAAACAATCTCCACACACCAGAATTCCTGAGGATGTAGGCATCATGGCTACTTCCTGGGAACCCTGCCACAACATTTAATATGCACATGTTTGCATCACATATAATCTGCACATTTAAGGAGTGGAAGTGTTTCCTATTTCTAAATATTATCTCCCTGCGCACAGGGGGTCTTAGGGCAATATGAGTGCAGTCAATGGCCCCAAGGACATTGGGTATGCCACCTAAAAGAAAAAAGTCCCTCTTAACATCACGCCAACCTCTGGGTGATGTGGGGAAAAAAATAAATTTTCTGCAATTATCATAAAGTCCATCAATAACTTTTGAAAGATGCTTAGAAAGAGTGGACTTATGCACCCCAGTTACAATGCCCCCTGTCACCTGAAAGGATCCAGAAGCCAAAAAATGAAGTGCCCCTAGTAGTTTGGTCATTCCAGGGACAGCCCTGCTTGAATAGCCCTGGCTTTCCAGCCTATCTTGCAACAGGGCATATAACTGATATATTTTCTCCCTGTTGAGCCTGAAACTTTCAAACACCTGCTGCTCATTCAGGGTTTCTATATCCAGCCTCACTCTGGGGATGTCAGGCCTACGCTGTCTAACTTCAGCATTGTCAGCTTCTCTCTCACCCTGCATTTTGAAATATCTGTTCTGAGGTTAGGCTAGGTGTGGTCTTTTTTTTATAGCTGTGTGTTGCTTGTTAACATATGTGAAACTGGTGATTGCAATGAATAACATGGGGGGGAGGGCTTATCTTCATCTCATCTAATCCTTAATTTAATGAACAGTTTGAAAGTATATACTTACTCATGACTTTTATTTTTGATATGAACTATAATTTCAACATATATGTAGTTACATATCGGAAATTCAAAGACACTGAATGTAATTATTATATTTTTCAATTTAAATATATCAGCCTTTATCATAACAGTTAAAAGTAATTATTAAAATTATATGATTTATATAGGTCAAATATATATATACAATTATCATACATATATACATGTAGGAGAAGATTATTATTAGATAAAATTATATTTCTATATGTAATTTTTTTGTGATTTTCAATTTCAATGAGAAACAGGCCTCAAAAAGCTCTTTTTTCCTCCTTTACACCTAGTTGAGCTGGGGGTAATATGTCTCAATGTATCGACAGCCTCCGACAGTGTATTAACGGTTAGCGCTTTCAATGGAAACCTGGTATAATTTATCGATTAACGGCTTATATTACTTTCTATGGGACGCGAAAATCTTTTCGGCAGCCGAAGTCCGGAAGCCGATATTAAGGTATAACGCGCCATTGGAAACAGTCGTTAAACGCTATTGCTTTCGACAGCATATTTAACGGTTTGCGAGTGCACGCAAACTGAATTACGACTCAATGGAAGCGAGGCCTTACACAGTAACCCTGTGTGTCTATCCATTACTGGCATGTCCTCCAGAGGTGTCTCCAGAAACCATAATGGGAGCACTCAGTCAAAAATAGAGGGTCCTCTATTAAAGGGATATGAAACCCAAAAGTTTTTTTTATGTTATTTAGACAGAGCATACAATTTTAAAAAAATTTCCAATTTACTTTTATTATCAAATTTGCTTTGTTCCAATGATATAATGTGTTGAAGAGATGCCTAGGTAGGTGTCTGTAACTCTACATGGCATGAAATAGTACTGCATCTAGTGCGCTTGCGTATGGATAACATTCTTGCAAAACAGCTTTAATATTGTGCTCCCGACATGTGCACAGTCCTGAGCTTAAAGGGTCACTCAAGTCAAAATACACTTTTATCATTCAGATAGAGCAGCAGTTTTAAGACACTTTCCAATTTACTTCCATTATCAAAATTTGCTTAGTCTTTTTATATTCACACTTTCTGGGGTACAAGTTCCTACTGAGCATGTGCACAACTCACAGGGTATACGTATACTTGTCTGTGATTGGCTGATGTCTGTCACATGATACAGGGTACCAGAAAATGGGAGAAAAAAATAAATTTGTCAGAAAAAAATCTGCTTATTTGAAATTCAGAGTAAGTGCTATTAAGTTCCTGCTTAACAGCAAAAGAACAAAGAAAATCTGATCATAGAAGTAGATTAGAAAGTTGTTTAAAATTGTATGTTTCATCATAAAAAAAAAATGTTGGGTTAAATGTCCCTTTAATTGCCAGCACCAGAGATCTACTTGTAAAGCATTACACAGCAGTGGGAAAAAAATAGGATCAGAGGGGGGGCAGCCATTATGCCCCCCCGGGACTTCTATGATGTCATCCTGCTCACACAGTAGCCTGATACTTTTACATGTTAACCAGAAAGACAGACAAGATCTGAGCAAAAAGTGCAGTTCTGTAGTTTGCAGAGAGCTGTATTAGCCAATTAAAATCAAACGGCTAGATTATGAGTTTTGCGTTATGAGTGAAAAAGCAAAAAGAGTGAAAAAGCAGCGTTATGGCTCTTTTTCACTATCGCTGGTATTACGAGTTTTGCAGGTACAGCTGTACCGCACACGTAACTACCACAGCTTTCCAAAAGTCCTTTTTCAATCGGACTTCCACAGCGCCGGTATTACGAGTTTGCCTGGCAGGCCAAAAAGTAAGAGGTACAGCCTATACCGTCAAGATCCGTACAGTAAACTGGAAGTCAGTAGTTATGACTTTTACGCTACAAAGCTGTAGCATAAAACTCATAACTAAAGTGCTAAAAAGTACACTAACACCCATAAACTACCTATTAACCCCTAAACTAAGGCCCTCCCGCATCGCAAACACTAAAATTTAATTATTAACCCCTAATCTGCCGCTCCTGACATCTCCACCACTATAATAAACATATTAACCCCTAAACCACCGTACTCCCGCATCGCAAACACTAGTTAAATATTATTAACCCCTAATCTGCTGTCCCTAACATTGCCGCAACCTACATTACTGTTATTAACCCCTAATCTGCTGGCCCAAAATCGCTGCCACTATACTAAAGTTATAAACCCCTAAACCTAACCCTAAGTCTAACCCTAACCCTAACATCCACTAACTTTAATATAAATAAAATAAATCTAAATAAAAATTACTATCATTACCTAAATAATTCCTATTTAAAACTAAATACTTACCTTTAAAATAAATCCTAAGCTAGCTACAATATAACTAATAGTTATATTGTATCTATCTTAGGTTTTATTTTTATTTCACAGGCAAGTTTGTATTAGACTAGTTAGTAAATAGTTATTAACTATTTACTAGCTACCAAGTTAAAATAAATACAAATTTACCTGTAAAATAAAACCTAACCTTACACTACAATTAAATAAATTACATTAATCTAATACAATTAACTAAATTACAAAAAAAACACTAAATTACACAAGAAATTATCAAATATTTAAACTAATTACAACTAATCTAATAGAAACATAGAAACATAGATATTGACGGCAGATAAGAGCCATAGGCCCAGCAAGTCTGCCCGACCTTACCTAACAGTATAAACTTATCTAGTTCGTAGGATAGCCCTATGCTTGTCCCATGCATTTTTAAAGTCCCCCACAGTGTTTGTTGCTACTACCTCTTGAGGAAGTTTATTCCATAAATCAATCACTCTTTCGGTAAAGAAGTGCTTCCTCAAATTACTCCTGAATCTACTACCCTTTAGCTTGAGCTCATGACCCCTTGTTCTTGAATTTTCCATTTTATGTAAAATACCCACAGCCTCAGTTTTACTAAACCCTTTAATGTACTTGAAAGTTGCTATCATATCACCTCTTTCCCTTCTCTCCTCTAAGCTATACATATTTAGGTCATTGAGCCTATCCTGGTAAGTTTTATTTTTTAGACCATGTACCATTTTGGTAGCCCTCCTTTGCACAGATTCAAGTTTGTTAATATCCTTCTGAAGATATGGTCTCCAGAACTGCACACAATACTCAAGATGAGGCCTAACTAATGATCTATAAAGTGGCATAAGAACCTTACTATTTCTGCTGCAAATACCTCTACCAATACATCCAAGCATTCTGCTAGCCTTACTCGCTGCATTACTACATTGTTTACTAAGTTTTAAATCATCTGAAATAATAATTCCCAAGTCCTGTTCCTCGTCTGTAACAGTCAGTAAAGTGTCATTGAGCTCTATCAAAATAAAAAAAGCCCCCCCAAAATAAAAAAAACCTAGCCTAAACTAAACTGCCAATAGCCCTTAAAATGGCCTTTTGCGGGGCATTGCCTCAAAGAAATCAGCTCTTTTACCTGTAAAAAAAAAATACAAACAACCCCCCAACAGTAAAACCCACCACCCACACAACTAAACCCCCCCAAATAAAATCATATCTAAAAAACCTAAGCTCCCTATTGCCCTGAAAAGGGCATTTGGATGGGCATTGCCCTTAAAAGGGCATTTAGCTCTTTTTCAGCCCAAACCCTAAGCTAAAAATAGAACCCACCCAATAAACCCTTAAAAAACCTAACACTAACCCCACGAAGATCCACTTCCAGTTTTTGAAGACCGGACATCCATCCTCAACGAAGCCGGGAGAAGTCTTCATCCAAGCGGCAAGAAGTCCTCAATGAAGCCGGGAGAAGTCTTCATCCAAGCTGCAAGAAGTGGTCCTCCAGACGGGCATATTCTATCTTCATCCTTCCGACGCGGAGCGGCTCCATCTTCAAGACATCCGGAGCCAATAGAATGTGAGCTCAATCATATTGGCTGATTGGATCAGCCAATAGGATTGAAGATCAATCCTATTGGCTGATTGCAACAGCCAATAGGATTTTTTCAACTTTAATTCCGATTGGCTGATAGAATTCTATCAGCCAATCGGAATTCAAGGGACGCCATCTTGGATGACGTCCCTTAAAGGAACCTTCATTCTTCAGTAGCCGTGGAAAGAAGAGGATGCTCTTTGTCTCTGGTTGTATTCGCCGTGAGTACTAAATCTTCTGAATGACGTGGTAGAAGTAGGCGGGGCCAGTGCCCGTGACCAGAGTGACTGGAAGTTAAATAGAAAAAGTTGCGGTAGGTAATATTTATAAGAAATTGCAATACCTTGAAGTTATCTGGAGGGTGCGATCCGAATGTGTGCCAAACCAGAAGTAGGAATGCAGGCAGTGTTTTATTCAGATCTGGTGTAAGGTACCTTGTATCCAGTTAGCAGCATAAAAGCACTTGTCAGGATTCAGCTTGAAGACTGTCTGAATGAGCAGAAACTAAAACTGCAATTAGTGAATCTGCATAGTACCTGTTGTTTTGAAGAGGCAGTTAGGTATTTCTCTCGAAGTGTAGCTGAATTAGTTGTAGAAGCTTTGCTGAAATCCTTTATCCAGAGGAAGCTTGGAAAGCAGGAAATAAGGATAGTAATTCACATGAGATGGGAGCTCACCTGAGTTAGTATGCAAGGCGTTTTTAAAGGTAAATTTTTACTTTCGTGATTCAGATAGAGCATGCAATTTTAAGCAACTTTCTAATTTAATCCTATTATCAAATGTTCTTCCTTCTCTTGGTATCTTTATTTGAAATGCAAGAATGTAAGTTTAGATGCCGGCCCATTTTTGGTGAATAACCTGGGTTATTCTTGCTGATTGGTGGATAAATTCATCCACCAATAAAAAAAAGTGCTGTCCAGAGTTCTTTAACAAAAAAAACATTAGATGCCTTCTTTTCCAAATAAAGATAGCAAGTGTACGAGAAAAATTGATAATAGGAGTAAATTAGAAAGTTGCTTAAAATTGCATGCTCTATCTGAATCACGAAAGAAAACATTTGGGTTCAGTGTCCCTTTAGGTTCAGTACACAGAAGTGAACTTAACTCTAAATATTCCTGACATCACTATTCTGCAGTTTAGAACATAAATCACTAGTCTATTCTGCAGTTTAGTACGTACATCACTAGTCTATTCTGCAGTTTAGTACCTCCATCACTAGTATATTCTGCAGTTTAGTATGTACATCACTAGTCTGTTCTGCAGTTTAGTACGTACATCACTTGTCTATTCTGCAGTTTAGTATGTACATCACTAGTCTATTCTGCAGTTTAGTACGTACATCACTAGGCTATTCTACAGTTTAGTACGTCCATCACTAGTATATTTTGCAGTTTAGTATGTACATCACTAGTCTGTTCTACAGTTTAGTACGTACATCACTTGTCTATTCTGCAGTTTAGTATGTACCTCACTAGTCTATTCTGCAGTTTAGTACGTACATAACTAGTCTATTCTGCAGTTTAGTACGTCCATCACTAGTATATTCTGTAGTTTAGTACGTACATCACTAGTCTGTTCTGCAGTTTAGTACGTACATCACTTGTCTATTCTGCAGTTTAGTACGTATATCACTAGTCTTTTCTGCAGTTTAGTACGTAAATCACTAGTCTATTCTTCAGTTTAGTATGTACATCACTTGTCTATTCTGCAGTTTTAGTACGTACATCACTAGTCTATTCTGCAGTTTAGTACGTACATCACTAGTCTATTCTGCAGTTTAGTACGTACATCACTAATCTATTCTATCTGCAGTTTAGTACGTTCATCTTTAGTCTATTCTGAGTTCTATTAGAAACCCCCGAAGATCCACTTCCAGTTTTTGAAGACCGGACATCCATCCTCAACAAAGCCGGGAGAAGTCGTCATTCAAGCGGCAAGAAGTCCTCAATGAAGCCAGGAGAAGTCTTCATCCAAGCGGCAAGAAGTGGTCCTCCAGACAGGCAGAAGTCTTCATCCAGACAGCATCTTCTATCTTCATCCTTCCGACACAGAGCGGCTCCACCTTCAAGACATCCGGAGCCAATAGAATGTGAGCTCAATCATATTGGCTGATTGGATCAGCCAATAGGATTGAAGATCAATCCTATTGGCTGATTGCATCAGCGACAACATTAGGGGTGGCAGATTAGGGGTTAATAAGTGTAGGTAGGTGGCGGCGATGTCGGAGGCGGCAGATTAGGGGTGTTTAGACTCTGGGTTTATGTTAGGGTGTTAGGTGTAAACATAAATTTTGTTTCCCCATAGGAATCAAAGGGGCTGCGTTACGGAGCTTTACGCTCCTTTATTGCAGGTGTTTTTTTTTTTTTTAGCTGGCTCTCCCCATTGATGTGTATGGGGAAATCTTGCACAAGCATGTAAAACCAGCTCAAAGCAGCGCTGGTATTTGAGTGCGGTATGGAGCTCAATTTTGCTCAATGCTGCTATATTGCCTGCTAACGCCGGGTTTTTGCAAACTTGTAATAGCAGCGCTATAGGGAGGTGAGCGGTGGCAATAACTTGCAAGTTAGTACCGAGCCGATCATAACGCAAAACTCGTAGTCTAGCCGAAAGAAAGTAAATGTAGGATTTTACATCCCTCCTGTGTTCATTGACTGAAATGCAATGGTGTATAACATTGCTGCATGCAGTGCTGACATGTGCTTGCTCCTAAGCCTACTTCAGTATGCCCTTATAGAAAGGGGTGAAGTAAACTGGATCATGCAAGAATGGCGTCTCATTTGCAGTACCACTGTATCACTCAAAAAAAAAAAATTGTGTTTGAAGAAGTTGTCTGGCAGCTAGCAAAAAGGTATGGTTTATTAAGTTAAAAACATTTCTTGCAAAAAATAAATATATAACCAGTGGCGTCACTAGGGGGGTGCAGGCCGCACCCGGGTGACACCCTCCAGTGAAATACAATGTAGAAATGCTTAGATTTTTTTATTAGAGGGGCCAACATTTGTGAATATTAGTGGGAATGGGGAAAATGTAGACACACTTAATTTTTTTACCCCTTGAGCAAGCGCTGCGATTTCCACAAATAGTTTTCCCGGCTGCTTTTGCTTGTTTGTACTTTGCTCCTCCCCTGCCCAATTTCACTATGAATATTGTGGGTCTGCCATGGGGCTTGCAAAGTTGCGCTGCTAGCCTAAAGCTGCCTGCCTATCTGTGCTCACTGCTCAGTGACCTGTGGAGCAGTGGAGTCACTCACTGCTGTGCTGTCTCTCTAAACGGGAACTGGGAAATCGTGTCGGGGATGCCTGGCACCTGACCGCAAAACTGTCTGACACTGTCTCTAAAGTGAAGGAGCCACGTATGATGCCCACCAGACTGGTACAGTTACGGTACACTAAGTGCACAGTGAAGAAGTAGAAGGGGAGGGCGGGCGGGGGTCTGGGCAGAGTGCAGAGGTGATTGGCCATAAGAAGCGTGAGGCACGCGGCCCAGGGCTGTGCTTTGACAGACAGTCAGAGAGCAGAATTTTCATAGTTTGCGCACCTAAACCTTTTCTTTAGTGATTTATTTTTAGAGTGCACTGTTTATCTTTCATTTGATGCTCTGCTTATCCAGGGAGCAGCTCTAGGCATGAGCTTTATAATTAATGCAGTGCAGTTTACATATTTTTTATGTGTGTGTGTCTGAGTGTTTTTGTGTGTGTGCCTGAGTGTTTCTGTGTGTGTGCCTGAGTGTTTTTGTGTGTGTGCCTGAGTGTTTATGTGTGTGTTTCCGAGTGTTTGTGTGTGCATCTGAGTGTGTTTTTAAGTGTGTGTGTGCCTGTGTTTTTGTGTTTGTGTGTGTCTGCTTTCTGGGGGGTGGGGGTGACACCATAACTTACCGCACCGGGTGACACCAACCCTAGTAACGTCACTGAATATAACCTTTATGTGCAATATCTGTGCACTGCTAAAACACACTAGCACTTTAAATATCAACCATAAATGTGATGTAATAAACATACATCTGGTAACATTAGCAGTATGTAAACCTATTCTGTTTGAGCAGGATATTTTGTAAAACTTCTTAAAATGCATTATTTAATTGCAATTAAAATAATATTAAGAGGAAAATTTGCTTTCAGATTCAACCTGTTATTGGTTGTTTTTTTGACTAGCAGAAGTACATGATATTTTATTATGGCCCTGAACATCAACTGCCTCTTGCTTGCAGTTTAGTACGTACATCACTAGTCTATTCTGCAGTTTAGTACATAAATCACTAGTCTAGTCTGCAGTTTAGATCGTACAACACTAGTCTATTCTGCAGTTTAGTTTGTCCATCACTAGTATATTCTGCAGTTTAGTATGTACATCACTAGTCTATTCTGTAGTTTAGTACGTACATCCATAGTCTATTCTGCAGTTTAGTACGTACATCCATAGTCTATTCTGCAGTTTAGTACGTACATCACTAGTCTATTCTACAGTTTAGTACGTCCATCACTAGTGTATTCTGCAGTTTAGTATTTACATCACTAGTCTATTCTGCAGTTTAATAGGTACATCACTAGTCTATTCTTCAGTTTAGTACGTACATAACTTGTCTATTCTGCAGTTTAGTATGAACATCACTAGTCTATTCTGCAGTTTAGTACGTACATCACTTGTCTATTCTGCAGTTTAGTATGAACATCACTAGTCTATTCTGCAGTTTATTACGTACATCACTTGTCTATTCTGCAGTTTAGTACGTTCATCACTTGTAAGGTTGCACAAATATTTGTTGTTTTTCTAGAAAACAAAATTAAAATTTTATTTTGAATCACAACTGCAGAACAAGTTATATATATTTATATATATATATTATATCACCTTTGCAATATTCCTCCTATGTGGCAGAAGGATAGAATAGCGTGAGTGAAAATCTCTTTTAACAATTTGCAGTCACTGAACTCACAGGAGTTGTAACTTCCTTGAGGAGATGACTAGAGTTGTCTATGATGCTTAGATAAACTTGTAACAAGTCCCAGTGACAGGAATATGCAATGTTACTTTGTCTCTGGTTGTATTCGCCGTGAGTACTAAATCTTCTGAATGACGTGGTAGAAGTAGGCGGGGCCAGTGTCTGTGACCAGAGTGACTGGAAGTTAAATAGAAAAAGTTACGGTAGGTAATATTTATAAGAAATTGCAATACCTTGAAGTTATCTGGAGGGTGCGATCCGAATGTGTGCCAAACCAGAAGTAGGAATGCAGGCAGTGTTTTATTCAGATTTGGTGTAAGGTACCTTGTATCCAGTTAGCAGCATGAAAGCACTTGTCAGGATTCAGCTTGAAGACTGTCTGAATTAGTTGTAGAAGCCTTGCTGAAATCCTTTATCCAGAGGAAGCTTGGAAAGCAGGAAATAAGGATAGTAATTCACATGAGATGGGAGCTCAGTCAGGATCAAGTTGGTTGAGCAACTGATTAAGAATAGTGATGTCGCGAACCTAAAATTTTCGGTTCGCGAACGGCGGACTCAAACTTCCGGCCATTGAATTCAATAGGCAGGCGAACTTTAAAACCTACAAGGACTCTTTCTGGCCACAATAGTGATGGAAAAGTTGTTTCAAGGGTACTAACACCTGGACTGTCGCATGCTGGAGGGGGATCCCTGGCAAAACTCCCATGGAAAATTACATAGTTTATGCAGAGTCTGCTTTTAAGCCATAATGGGCCTAAATCAACTATCATTCCCAAAGTGGCTGTCTCAAAACATCCCGGACAGAAGATAGATTGATAGATAGGATAGATAGATATACATAGATTGATAGTTAGATAGAATCGATAGAAGAGAAATAGATAGATTTGTTAGATATATAATTACCCTAATAAAGTCTAATAATTAAACATGTGTTCTTGGACCCAACTAGCTTGTGTTAATTAGTACTTTTCTTAGCACTTTAATCCCTGTCCCCCCCCCCCTATCGGGGGTGTTCTATATGGCCTGCCTGTTTACCCTGAAAAAATATAATAATAAGCCATGCGGTCTGGTACCAATTTTAACTAGGTTGTGTTTTAAGTACTACCATTCTTAGCACTTTAATCTCTGTAACTCCCCCTATTTGGTGAGGTCTATACGGCCTGGATGATTACCCATACAAAATATAATAATAAGACATCTGCTCTTGGTCTGCGACCCATGGTAACTATGTTGTGTTAATTAGTAATGTCCTTCGCATTTTAATAGCTGTTACTCATACTCACCCTATCGGTGGAGGTCTATATGGCCTGCATGATTACCCTTACAAAATATAATAACCAAACATATGCTCTGGGACCCATGGTAAGTAGGTTGTGTTAAGTAGTACTGTTCTTTGCAGTTTAATACCTGTTACAACACCAAATGGTGGCAGGTCTATCTGGCCTTCATGATTAGCTGCACCCAAACCCCAAAAAAAGCCGAGTGGTCTTAGACTAACACCCATGGCTAACTCGGTTGTTTCAATTAGTACTATTCTTAGCACTTTCATCCCTGTTACGGGTGGTCTACATGGCCATCATGATTAGCCGAACAAAATACTACAATCCAACCTTTGCTCAGTCTTCATAGGCCCTTCATTGTCTGTATTTTGATAGTACAGTTTTTATTATTTTTATAGCTGATACAACACCGAATGGTGGCAGCTCTATATGGCCTGCATGATTAGCCGCACCCAAAACAAAAATAAATCCAAGCGGTCTTCGATTAACACCCATGGCTAACTCTGTTGCTTCAAGTAGTACTATTCTTAGCACTTTCATCTCATCATCCCTGTTACTTCCAGGACTCTCGGTGGTGGTCTACATGGCCATCATGATTAGCCTAACCAAATACTACAATCCAACCTTGGCTCAGTCTTCCTAAGGCCCTTCATTGGCTGTATTTTGGTAGTACTGTTCTTATTAGTTTAATAGCTGATACGACACCGAATGGTGGCAGCTCTATATGGCCTGCATGAATAGCCGCACCCAAAGCCAAAAAAAAGCCAAGCGGTTTTGCACTAACACCCATGGCTAACTCTGTTGTTTCAAGTTCTACTATTCTTAGCTCTTTCATCTCATCCCTGTTACTTCCAGGACTCTCAGTGGTGGTGGTCTACATGGCCATCATGATTAGCCTAACCAAATACTACAATCCAACCTTGGCTCAGTCTTCCTAAGGTCCTTCATTGGCTGTATTTTGGTAGTACTGTTCTTATTAGTTTAATAGCTGATACGACACCGAATGGTGGCAGCTCTATATGGCCTGCATGAATAGCCGCACCCAAAGCCAAAAAAAAGCCAAGCGGTTTTGCACTAACACCCATGGCTAACTCTGTTGTTTCAAGTTCTACTATTCTTAGCTCTTTCATCTCATCCCTGTTACTTCCAGGACTCTCAGTGGTGGTGGTCTACATGGCCATCATGATTAGCCTAACCAAATACTACAATCCAACCTTGGCTCAGTCTTCCTAAGGCCCTTCATTGGCTGTATTTTGGTAGTACTGTTCTTATTAGTTTAATAGCTGATACAACACCGAATGGTGGCAGCTCTATATGGCCTGCATGAATAGCCGCACCCAAAGCCAAAAAAAAGCCAAGCGGTTTTGCACTAACACCCATGGCTAACTCTGTTGTTTCACGTTCTACTATTCTTAGCTCTTTCATCTCATCCCTGTTACTTCCAGGACTCTCAGTGGTGGTGGTCTACATGGCCATCATGATTACCCCACCAAAATATAACAACAATACGTGCGTGCAGGGAACCATGGTAAGCTTACTTCCTTTCGCAAAATCGAGTATAACAGTTGCAGGCAGAGGTTCTGACCCTGCATTATGGCTGCACCTCTCCCTAAAAGAGGCATGCGTTACAGTCTGTGGGCATGTATGCAAAGAGCTGGCCTGCCTAAAAAGAGGAGCAAGGCTGTACAGGTTGTTCTCCTTCAGCCGTTTTATACGCTGTCCCGCGGCCACGACCCTCAACAACCACAACAGAATGAAATACCACATATGCCATCCTTTTGAGTACAGGTATGGCATTGATTTTAGTTACACAGCGATATTTATTATGAACCGTGAAATTGAAAACAAAAACATGATTGGACACCCAGTACAGTACAGGTCATTCTCCTTCGGCCTTTTTAGAATAGTGTTCCGGACCCCCAACAAAAACAACAGCAGGAAAGAGGACATATGGCATCCTTTTGAACAATAGATGACAGGTAAGGCATAGATTTTACAAAGCCATAGATAATTTTTTTGCAACTGTGAAATAAAAAAAAACATTGATTGGACACCCAGTACACTTATTTTTCCTTAGGCCTTTTTAATAAGAGGGTCCCGGAGCCTCAACCGAAACAACAGCATGAAAGAGGACATATGTCATCCTTTTGAATAATAGATTACAAGAAAGGCATTGATTTTAGAAACCCATAGATCATTATTTGCAACTGGGAAATAGAAAAAAACATTGATTAGACACCCGTTACACTTATTTATCCTCAGGCCTTTTTAATAAGAGGGTCCCGGAGCCTCAACCGAAACAACAGCATGAAAGAGGAGATATGTCATCCTTTTGAATAATAGATTACAGGAAAGGCATTGATTTTAGAATCCCAGAGCTCATTTATATGACCCGGGAAATAGAAAAAAACATTGATTAGACACCCAGTACACTTTTTTATTCTTAGGCCTTTTTAATAAGAGGGTCCCGGAGCCTCAACCAAAACAACAGCATGAAAGAGGAGATATGTCATCCTTTTGAATAATAGATTACAGGAAAGGCATTGATTTTAGAATCCCAGAGATCATTTATATGACCCGGGAAATAGAAAAAAACATTGATTAGACACCCAGTACACTTATTTATCCTCAGGCCTTTTTAATAAGAGGGTCCAGGAGCCTCAACCGAAACAACAGCATGAAAGAGGAGATATGTCATCCTTTTGAATAATAGATTACAGGAAAGGCATTGATTTTAGAATCCCAGAGATCATTTATATGACCCAGGAAATAGAAAAAAACATTGATTAGACACCCGTTACACTTATTTATCCTCAGGCCTTTTTAATAAGAGGGTCCCGGAGCCTCAACCGAAACAACAGCATGAAAGAGGAGATATGTCATCCTTTTGAATAATAGATTACAGGAAAGGCATTGATTTTAGAATCCCAGAGATCATTTATATGACCCAGGAAATAGAAAAAAACATTGATTAGACACCCGTTACACTTATTTATCCTCAGGCCTTTTTAATAAGAGGGTCCCGGAGCCTCAACCGAAACAACAGCATGAAAGAGGAGATATGTCATCCTTTTGAATAATAGATTACAGGAAAGGCATTGATTTTAGAATCCCAGAGCTCATTTATATGACCCGGGAAATAGAAAAAAACATTGATTAGACACCCAGTACACTTATTTATTCTTAGGCCTTTTTAATAAGAGGGTCCCGGAGCCTCAACCGAAACAACAGCATGAAAGAGGAGATATGTCATCCTTTTGAATAATAGATTACAGGAAAGGCATTGATTTTAGAATCCCAGAGATCATTTATATGACCCGGGAAATAGAAAAAAACATTGATTAGACACCCAGTACACTCATTTATTCTTAGGCCTTTTTAATAAGAGGGTCCCGGAGCCTCAACCGAAACAACAGCATGAAAGAGGAGATATGTCATCCTTTTGAATAATAGATTAAAGGAAAGGCATTGATTTTAGAATCCCAGAGATCATTTATATGACCCGGGAAATAGAAAAAAACATTGATTAGACACTCAGTACACTTATTTATCCTCAGGCCTTTTTAATAAGAGGGTCCCGGAGCCTCAACCGAAACAACAGCATGAAAGAGGAGATACGTCATCCTTTTGAATAATAGATTACAGGAAAGGCATTGATTTTAGAATCCCAGAGATCATTTATATGACCCGGGAAATAGAAAAAAACATTGATTAGACACCCAGTACACTCATTTATTCTTAGGCCTTTTTAATAAGAGGGTCCCAGAGCCTCAACCGAAACAACAGCATGAAAGAGGAGATATGTCATCCTTTTGAAAATTAGATTACAGGAAAGGCATTGATTTTAGAAACACAGAGATCATTAGTTGCAACCGTGAAATCTAAGAAAACATAGATTATACACCCAGTACACTTCTTTATCCTTAGGCCTTTTTAGCAGAGGCTCCAGGACCCTCCACAAAACCAGCAGCATGAAAGAGGACATATGGCATCCTTTTGAAAATTAGATTACATGAAAGGCATTGACTTTAGAAACACAGAGATCATTAGTTGCAACCGTGAAATCTAAAAAAACATAGATTATACACCTAGTACACTTCTTTATCCTTAGGCCTTTTTAGAAGAGGCTCCCGGAGCCTCAACAGAAACAACAGCATGAAAGAGGACATATGGCATCCTTGTGACTAATAGATTACAGGAAAGGCATTGATTTTAGAAACCCTGGGATAATTTGTTGCAATCGTGAAATCTAAAAAAAGATTGATTAGACACCCAGTACACTTATTTATCCTTAGGCCTTTTTTTAGTAGAGGCTACAGGACCCTACACAAAACAAGCAGCAGGAATGAGGACATATGGCATCCTTTTGAAAATTAGATTAGAGGAAAGGCATTGATTTTAGAAACCCGGAGATAATTTGTTGCAACCGGGAATTTGAATCAAACAAATGATTCGATGGACACCCAGTACACTTCTTTCTCCTTCGGCCTTTTTATAAGAGGGTCCAGGACCCTCAAAAAAAAGACCAGCAGGAAAGAGGACGTATGGCATCCTTTTGAACAATAGAGTACAGGTACAGCATTGATTTTACAAACCCAGAGATAATTTTTGGCAAATGTGAAATATAAAAAAAAATTGAGTGGACACCCAGTACACCTCTTTCTCCTTAGTCCTTTTTTTAAGAGGGTCCAGGACCCTCAAACAAAATACCAGCAGGAAAGAGAACATATGGCATCCTTTTGAACAATAGAGTACTGGTACGGCATTGATTTTAGAAACCCACAGATAATTTTTTTGAAAAGTGAAATAGCCCCAAAAATCATGCTTGGACTCCCACTCCAGGTCGTTCTCCCTCAGCTTTTTTATAAGAGGGTCCAGCACCCTCAACAGAAACTACTGCAGGAAACACCACCACATATGCCATCCTTTTGCACAAGCGAGTACAGGTATGGCATCCA
This sequence comes from Bombina bombina, assembly GCF_027579735.1. Taxonomy (NCBI): domain Eukaryota; kingdom Metazoa; phylum Chordata; class Amphibia; order Anura; family Bombinatoridae; genus Bombina; species Bombina bombina. Next base: position 589,451,339 of record NC_069499.1, read on the forward strand.
TTTTAGAAACCCAGAGATAATTGAGAGGAACCAGGAACATTTTTCTAAAAATTTGATGGGCCACCCATTACAGGTCGTTCTCCTTCAGCCTTTTTATACCATGGGCCACGACCTGCAACAGGCACAACAGCATGAAACACCACATATGCCACCCTTTTGCACAATAGAGTACAGGTATGGCATAGATGGAACACTGAGATAATTTAGAGCAACCAAGAGACGGATAAAGATGCTTGGTCGGTCCTCCTCCTTCAAATTTGTGGCATTTTGCGTTCAATTTAATGGTCCACCAGATATGAGTGGTTTGCTAATGCTAAGTTGTACAATTCGTAACAGTTTAATCACTATTGTTATGTGCCTAATTTTTTTTATTTGAGTTTTGTACCCACAGAGCTGCAGTAGAGGCCAGAAAAATTAGGAATGTACAAATGACTGAAAAAATTGTGCATTGTTGTAGCAACTGCTGTAGCAGCGGCCAGAAAAATTGATGTTTGTAAAAAATTTAACAAGTGCCCTAAAAGCTTGTGGCTTGAACACTAGTTGTTGGCGGATAAGTCAAGCAAGTCCTCCGGCTTTATAACAAAAAAAAAAGGCCAGCCTGTGTACCAGTTGTAGCCCAAGCCAGCTCATCTCATCATCAGGCCTTTTTTATTCAAATGTATCGCCCAATGTCAGTCCCTTCGGGATCCAGCCCTCATTCATTTTTATAAAAGTGAGATAGTCAAGGCTTTTTTGACCTAGGCGACTTCTCTTCTCAGTGACAAAACCTCCTGCTGCACTGAAAGTCCTTTCGGACAGGACACTTGAAGCGGGGCAGGCCAGAAGTTCCATTGCAAATTGGGATAGCTCAGGCCACAAGTCCAGCCTGCACACCCAGTAGTCAAGGGGTCCATCGCTCCTGAGAGTGTCGAGATCCGCAGTTAAAGCTAGGTAGTCTGCTACCTGTCGGTTGAGTCTTTCTCTAAGGCTGGATCCCGAAAGGCTCTGATGGTGCATGGGAGTTAAAAATGTACGCATGTCCTCCATCAACAAGACGTCAGGAAAGCTTCCAGTCCTTGCCGCCGTGGTCATGGGAGGAGGAGGATTAATTTCATCTCTTCCCCTGTTACATTCCCGTGGTGCTGTGACATCACCCTTATACGCTGTGTAAAGCATAGTTTTTAATTTATTATGAAAATGCTCCATCCTTTCCGACTTGCGGGAATTTGGTAACATTTCAGGCACTTAATGCTTATACCGGGGTGACAACAACGAGCACCCTGGGATGCCTGTTGTGCTTGGTCTTCCTCCTCCTCCTCCTCAAAGCCACATTCCTCCTCTGACTCCTCTTCCTCACAATCCTCTTCCTGCGTTGCCGCAGGTCCAGCAAGCGATGCTGATTCGGCTGTTTGTGGGGGTGATGGACACCACAACTCTCCCGCTTCCTCGTCACGCTCATCTACTGCCTGATCCAGCACTCTTCGCAGGGCACGCTCCAGGAAGAAAACAAATGGTATGATGTCGCTGATGGTGCCTTCAGTGCGACTGACAAGGTTTGTCACCTCCTCAAAAGGACGCATGAGCTTACAGGCATTGCGCATGAGCGTCCAGTAATTTGGAAAAAATATCCCCAGCTCCCCAGAGGCTGGCCTAGCACCCCGGTCATACAAATACTCATTAACAGCTTTTTCTTGTTGGAGCATGCGGTCAAACATTAGGAGTGTTGAATTCCACCGTGTCGGGCTGTCGCAAATCAAGCGCCTCACTGGCAGGTTTAATTTTGGCACAGGTTGCAAATGGCATCGCTGTTGTCAGAGGCAGACACACAAAAAAAATGCCACACTGCTGAGCTCTGCGATGACGGCATTCTGGTGGTGGCAACAGCATGCGTTGATGGGCGTCGGCGTGCTGTCTGGCTGACCCCTGGTGACGATGCATGCTGTCTGACTGTGCCACTAACTCCTTGAGACGACCTCCCCATGCTTCCAAATCGTCTCCTCCTCCTCCTCCTCTCTGTCTCCCCATCTGAACTTTCCCCCTCTTCTTCTTCTCTTCTAGCAGGCACCCACGTGACATCCACCGACACATCATCATCAACCGCTTCACTTGTATCCGAAACATCAAGAAAGGAAGCAGCAGCGGGTACAACATCATCATCATCATCATCACACCATACCTCATTGTCGGTAATGCTGCCTGACAGAGACTGATCACTATTCTCTACATCCTCTGTCAATGATGGTTGCACATCACTCATTTCTTCCAAATGATGTGTCAATAACTCCTGTGACAGATCAAGTGAAGCGGCTGTGGTGCTAGTGTTGGTGGTGGCGACAGGCGGGGGAGTGGCACTGGTCACTTGAGACCTGCCCAAAGCACAGCTGGACTTAGATGGTGCGTCAAGGTTAGGAGGACTAGCAGCGGAAGCTGAAGAAGATTGGGTGTCCTGTGTTAGCCATTCAACTAGGTCCTCCTCAGAAGTTTTTGCGTCCCCCCTGGCACCCGGCGTCTGAACAATGTGCATATGTGTAGGGTCTAAAGGAATCACAGCACCACGACCACGGAACCTGCGGGGTGGCCTGCCTCTGCCTGTCATTTTTTTTTTAAATGGACACTAACAATACTATTACACCAATTGAGTGGTGGCATTGTGAAAGTGGGCACAGTATACGCTGTGAGACTGACAACAACAAAAAGACAGTACTGTGGCAACAAATATGATTGTTTGGCACTAGTTGGCAAATGAGCCTGTCTGGCACACACGCTGGGAGGAAGGAAACTGCAATTCAATGGCACTAGGAGACTGAAGAATCACAGTCAAAACAGTTATGATTAACAAAAATTCCAATCCTGTTACAATAAATATGAGTGGTGGCACTAATTGGCTAGTTGGGACTGGCACACAGACAGGCAGGCAGGAGGAAAATGCAATTCAAGGGCACTAGTAGACTGCAGATTGACAGTCAAAACAGTGATGATTGACAAATTTTGCAATACTGTTAAAAGAAATATGATTGCTGGCACTAATTGGATAGTTGGGCCTGGCACACTGGCTGGCAGGCAGTAGAAAAGTGCAATTCAATGGCACGAGCAAACTGAGGATTAAGATCAACAATCAAATTTTTTTTAATTTTAATTAGTAACTATACTGTAGACAACAATTATGATTGGTGTAAATAGTTGGCAAGATGGCCTGGCACAAAAGGCTGGCAGGCAGGAGGTAAATGCAATTCAAGGACACTAGGAGACTGATTACTGACAGTCAAAACAGTAATGATTGACAATTTTTGCAATACTGTTAAAAGAAATATGATTGCTGGCAATAATTGGCTAGGTGGGCCGGGCACACAGCAGGCTGCAAGGCAGAAGGAAAGTGCAATTCACTGGCACCAGCAAACTGAAGATTCACAAAAACTATTAACAAAAATTATAATTTTTAATTACTAAGAATACTGTCACAACAAATATGATTGGTGTAAATATTTTTCAAGTAGGCCTGGCACACAGGCTTGGAAGGCAGTAGAAAAGTGCAATTCTAGGGCACGAGCAAACTGAGGATTAAGATCATCAACAATCAAGAATTTTTTAATTTTAATTAGTAACTATACTGTGACAAAAAATTATGATTGGTGTAAATAGTTGGCAAGACGGCCTGGCACAAAAGGCTGGCAGGCAGGAGGTAGATGCAATTCAAGGACACTAGGAGACTGATTACTGACAGTCAAAACAGTGATGATTGACAATTTTTGCAATACTGTTAAAAGAAATATGATTGCTGGCAACAATTGGCTAGGTGGGCCTGGCTCACAGCAGGCTGCAAGGCAGGAGGAAAGTGCTATTCAATGGCACCAGCAAACTGAGGATTCACAACAACTATTACCAAATTTTTTAATTTTTAATTATTAAGAATACTGTCACAACAACTATGATTGGTGTAAATATTTTTCAAGTAGGCCTGGCACACAGGCTTGGAAGGCTGTAGAAAAGTGCAATTCTAGGGCACGAGCAAACTGAGGATTAAGATCATCAACAATCAAGAATTTTTTAATTTTAATTAGTAACTATACTGTGACAACAATTATGATTGGTGTAAATAGTTGGCAAGACGGCCTGGCACAAAAGGCTGGCAGGCAGGAGGTAAATGCAATTCAAGGACACTAGGAGACTGATTACTGACAGTCAAAACAGTGATGATTGACAATTTTTGCAATACTGTTAAAAGAAATATGATTGCTGGCAATAATTGGCTAGGTGGGCCGGGCACACAGCAGGCTGCAAGGCAGGAGGAAAGTGCTATTCACTGGCACCAGCAAACTGAGGATTCACAACAACTATTAACAAAAATGTTAATTTTTAATTACTAAGAATACTGTCACAACAAATATGATTGGTGTAAATATTTTTCAAGTAGGCCTGGCACACAGGCTTGGAAGGCAGTAGAAAAGTGCAATTCTAGGGCACGAGCAAACTGAGAATTAAGATCATCAACAATCAAGAATTTTTTAATTAGTAACTATACTGTGACAAAAAATTATGATTGGTGTAAATAGTTGGCAAGACGGCCTGGCACAAAAGGCTGGCAGGCAGGAGGTAGATGCAATTCAAGGACACTAGGAGACTGATTACTGACAGTCAAAACAGTGATGATTGACAATTTTTGCAATACTGTTAAAAGAAATATGATTGCTGGCAACAATTGGCTAGGTGGGCCTGGCTCACAGCAGGCTGCAAGGCAGCAGGAAAGTGCTATTCAATGGCACCAGCAAACTGAGGATTCTCAACAACTATTACCAACAATTTTAATTTTTAATTATTAAGAATACTGTCACAACAAATATGATTGGTGTAAATATTTTTCAAGTAGGCCTGGCACACAGGCTTGGAAGGCAGTAGAAAAGTACAATTCTAGGGCACGAGCAAACTGAGGATTAAGATCAACAATCAAAATTTTTTTAATTTTAATTAGTAACTATACTGTCTGTGACAACAATTATGATTGGTGTAAATAGTTGGCTAGACGGCCTGGCACAAAAGGCTGGCAGTGGCAGGCAGGAGGTAAGTGCAATTCAATGGCACTAGGAGACTGAATATTTGCAGTCCAAAAAATTATGATTTTTATTTTTTTATATACTGTTACAAGAATTGTGATTGGTGCCACTAATTGGCTAGTTGGGCCTGGCACACAGGCTGGCAGATATGAGTAGTGGATGGTAGGTAGGGCAGCAATTTAACACAGTATGCTGTGTAAGTGACAAAAACACAGGCCTGATAGAAAATTAAGTTAGATTACACTAGCAAAATATTTAAAATTTTTAGATTTTAATATTAAAATTATGTTAAGAAGTGCAATGCACATATGACTCTATGAGTGGTCGCACTGGCTGGCTGCTACATAGGGCAGCAATTAACAACAGTATGCTGTGTAAGTCAGATAGACAGTTAGACACAGGCCTGATAGAAAATACAATAAGATTACACTAGCATAATGATTTAAAGACTTTTTTTTGGAAATTTAAAGAAAAAGGTTAAGCACATACATATGAGTCGTGGCTGATAGCCTTGGAAGGGCAGCTATTAAAAACAGTAGGCTCTGTAAGTCAGATACACACACGCCTGATAGAAAATACTATTAGATTACACTAGAAAAATGATTGAACTTATTTTTTGGGGGGGGGAATTAAAAAAAGGTTAAACACATATGAGTCGTGGCTCATAGACTAGGGAGGGCAGCAAGTAAACACAGTAGGCTCTGTATGTCAGCAAAACACACAGGCCGGATAGAAAATTATATATTAGATTACACTAGCAAACAAATTTAAACTTTTTTTTTTTATATTAAAATTAAGGTGAAGAAGAATAGATATGAGTGCTGGGTGGCTGTCTGGCACAGACCAATTAACCAAAAGACTGAAAAAAAAGAGGTATATTAATGCTGAGTGAGCCTGACAGACACAGGCCTGATAGTAAATGTAATTAGATTACACTAGCAAAATATTTTATTTTTATTTAAATTTAAAATAATGTTATAAACGGATATTAACACTGGTGGCTGCTGGCTGGCACAGAGCAATGAACCAAAGTATATGCTGTGTGACACTGGCCTGATAGAAAATGAAAAAAAATTACACTAGAAAAATAATTACATTTTTTGGTTAGTTAAATTTAAACTAATGTTGTTAGGGAGATATCAGTGGTGGCAGTAGTCACAGCATATGCTGTGAGCCTTAAACACACAGGCTGAAAGCCAGGGAAATGCTAATAAAAAAAAAAAACGAAAAAAAAAAAAAAAAAAAAACGGCACGAAATATAGCCCTAAAAAGGGGGTGCTGTGCTTGCAGCAGAGATGAGTGGAGTCCTTCTGGACTGTAAATACACTAGCTTAGATATGTTTTTACTATTAATGTCAGGAGCAAAAACACAACACGTCCTCTCATTAAGAAAGCAAGGTCGTTATGAGTCTAAAATGGCGGATTCCGAGTAGCTGGGAGGGTCTGTGAGGGAGTGTCTGATGTTGATTGGCTCTAATGTGTCAGGCGGCTGTGACATAAAGGGTGTTTCCACAATGATGACACATAGGGGCGGGTCGAACATCGCCATGTGTTCGCCCACAAACGCGAACAAGCTATGTTCGCTGTGAACCGTTCGCGGGCGAACAGTTCGGGACATCACTAATTAAGAATGCTAGGCACCTGAGTTAGTATGCAAGGCGTTTTTAAAGGTAAAGTGGGATGGACTTAAGTTCAGAACACAGAAGTGAACTTAACTCTAAATATTCCTGACATCACTATTCTGCAGTTTAGAACATAAATCACTAGTCTATTCTGCAGTTTAGTACGTACATCACTAGTCTATTCTGCAGTTTAGTACGTCCATCACTAGTATATTCTGCAGTTTAGTATGTACATCACTAGTCTATTCTGCAGTTTAGTACGTACATCACTAGTCTATTCTGCAGTTTAGTACGTACATCACTAGTCTATTCTGCAGTTTAGTGCGTCCATCACTAGTATATTCTGCAGTTTAGTACGTATATCACTAGTCTATTCTGCAGTTTAGTACGTCCATCACTTGTCTATTCTGCAGTTTAGTATGTACATCACTAGTCTATTCTGCAGTTTAGTACGTACATCAGTAGTCTATTCTGCAGTTTAGTACGTCTATCACTAGTATATTTTGCAGTTTAGTATGTACATCACTAGTCTGTTCTGCAGTTTAGTACGTACATCACTTGTCTATTCTGCAGTTTAGTATGTACATCACTAGTCTATTCTGCAGTTTAGTACGTACATTATTAGTCTATTCTGCAGTTTAGTACGTCCATCACTAGTATATTCTGTAGTTTAGTACGTACATCCCTAGTCTGTTCTGCAGTTTAGTAAGTACATCACTTGTCTATTCTGCAGTTTAGTACGTACATCACTTGTCTATTCTGCAGTTTAGTATGTACATCACTAGTCTATTCTGCAGTTTAGTACGTACATTATTAGTCTATTCTGCAGTTTAGTACGTCCATCACTAGTATATTCTGTAGTTTAGTACGTACATCCCTAGTCTGTTCTGCAGTTTAGTAAGTACATCACTTGTTTATTCTGCAGTTTAGTACGTACATCACTAGTCTATTCTGCAGTGTAGTACATACAACACTAGTCTTTTCTGCAGTTTAGTATGTAAATCACTAGTCTATTCTTCAGTTTAGTACGTACATCACTTGTCTATTCTGCAGTTTTAGTACGTACATCACTAGTCTATTCTGCTGTTTAGTACGTACATCACTAGTCTATTCTGCAGTTTTAGTACGTACATCACTAGTCTATTCTGCTGTTTAGTACGTACATCACTAGTCTATTCTGCAGTTTAGTACGTACATCACTAGTCTATTCTATCTGCAGTTTAGTACGTTCATCTTTAGTCTATTCTGAGTTCTAGTAGAGATTGAATATCACTAAATAGTGCCCAGGAACTGCTGAAAAGTTAGTGTTGTAATGATCACAATTCTCCAGGCTACAGTTTTGATGCATTCAGTATCTCTATCAGGGATAGGCAAGGTGTTCGTACACGGACAATGGTGTCCGTGACTAGCCCTTGCAATGTCTGCCACAACCTCAGTATATCTTTTCTTTCTGATTAAATAATAGGAATAAAAAAAATATGTAGTTTGAATAAAGTTAGTGGCTTGTCAAGAGACTGCTAGCGATATTGGGTGATAAGTTATGGAATAAATAAAGCCTGAGTGAAATACTGGATGTGTATCTGCATCTGTATAATAACACCCAGCTCTATACAAAGACACAGTAGTGACACTGGCACATGCGTATAGCCAGACAAGGGCTGGTTATAGGGTCAGTGGTATCTGCATCAGTATAATAACACCCAGCACTATATAATGATACAGTAGTGACACTGGCACATGGGTATAGCCAGACAAGGGCTGGTTATAGGGTCAGTGGTATCTGCATCAGTATAATAACACCCAGCGCTATATAATGACACAGTAGTGACACTGGTACATGGGTATAGCCAGACAAGGGCTGGTTATAGGGTCAGTGGTATCTGCATCAGTATAATAACACCCAGCTCTATACAAAGACACAGTAGTGACACTGGCACATGCGTATAGCCAGACAAGGGCTGGTTATAGGGTCAGTGGTATCTGCATCAGTATAATAACACCCAGCGCTATATAATGACACAGTAGTGACACTGGCACATGGGTATAGCCAGACAAGGGCTGGTTATAGTATCAGTGGTATCTGCATCAGTATAACACCCAGCGCTATATAATGACACAGTAGTGACACTGGCACATGGGTATAGCCAGAGGAAGGCTGGTTATAGGATCAGTGGTATCTGCATCAGTATAATAACACCCAGCGCTATATAATGACACAGTAGTGACACTGGCACATGGGTATAGCCAGAGGAAGGCTGGTTATAGGATCAGTGGTATCTGCATCAGTATAATAACACCCAGCGCTATATAATGACACAGTAGTGACACTGGCACATGGGTATAGCCAGAGGAGGGCTGGTTATAGGATCAGTGGTATCTGCATCAGTATAATAACACCCAGCACTATATAATGACACAGTAGTGACACTGGCACATGCGTATAGCCAGAGGAAGGCTGGTTATAGGATCAGTGGTATCTGCATCAGTATAATAACACCCAGCACTATATAATGACACAGTAGTGACACTGGCACATGGGTATAGCCAGACAAGGGCTGGTTATAGGGTCAGTGGTATCTGCATCAGTATAATAACACCCAGCACTATATAATGACACAGTAGTGACACTGGCTCATGGGTATAGCCAGAGAAGGGCTGGTTATAGGATCAGTGGTATCTGCATCAGTATAATAACACCCAGCACTATATAATGACACAGTAGTGACACTGGCACATGGGTATAGCCAGAGGAGGGCTGGTTATAGGGTCAGTGGTATCTGCATCAGTATAATAACACCCAGCGCTATATAATGACACAGTAGTGACACTGGCACATGGGTATAGCCAGAGGAGGGCTGGTTATAGGGTCAGTGGTATCTGCATCAGTATAATAACACCCAGCGCTATATAATGACACAGTAGTGACACTGGCACATGGGTATAGCCAGAGGAGGGCTGGTTATAGGGTCAGTGGTATCTGCATCAGCATAACACCCAGCACTATATAATGACACAGTAGTGACACTGGCTCATGGGTATAGCCAGAGGAGGGCTGGTTATAGGGTCAGTGGTATCTGCATCAGCATAACACCCAGCACTATATAATGACACAGTAGTGACACTGGCACATGGGTATAGCCAGAGGAGGGCTGGTTATAGAGTCAGTGGTATCTGCATCTGTATAATAACACCCAGCTCTATACAAAGACACAGTAGTGACACTGGCACATGGGTATAGCCAGACAAGGGCTGGTTATAGGGTCAGTAGTATCTGCATCAGTATAATAACACCCAGCACTATATAATGATACAGTAGTAACACTGGCACATGGGTATAGCCAGAGGAGGGCTGGTTATAGGATCAGTGGTATCTGCATCAGTATAATAACACCCAGCGCTATATAATCACACAGTAGTAACACTGGCACATGGGTATAGCCAGACAAGGGCTGGTTATAGAATCAATAGTATCTGCATCAGTATAATAACACCCAGCGCTATATAATGACACAGTAGTGACACTGGCACATGAGTATAGTCAGAGGAGGACTGGCTATAGGATCAGTGGTATCTGCATCAGTATAATAACACCCAGCGCTATATAATGACACAGTAGTGACACTGGCACATGGGTATAGCCAGACAAGGGCTGGTTATAGTATCAGTGGTATCTGCATCAGTATAATAACACCCATCACTATATAATGACACAGTAGTGACACTGGTACATGGGTATAGCCAGAGGAGGGCTGGTTATAGGGTCAGTGGTATCTGCATCAGTATAATAACACCAACTACTATAAAATAATGTTTTTAATTTCAATTGTACCTTGGTGTCCTTCACTATGGTCTGTACTTTGGAAAATGTCTGCCACAGCCTTTGTCTGTGCCTATCCCTGATCTCTATTCACATTGTGGCAGTGCTTGGGCTCAGGCTACAATACCAGCCCAATAAAAATAACTGCTTTCTTGACTGTAGCACATCAGCAACTTGTCTTCTGGTCAGGGTTGTCAGGTGTCCAGTATGTAATCAGAAAGTCCAGTATTTTAGCAATAAGAATACTGGACACTTAAATGTACATGAGTGGCAGCTAAATTGTAAAGGCCCATAAATAAGCGTTATTGCAATTTTTACTGGCAATAATCTGGTGTTAAAATACTACTCTGTGTAGCCATTGATGAAGTAACATTTCTGCTGTGTGTGTGCTACTGTAAGTAAAGGGAGGCTGAAATCACTGCTGTGTATGTTATTGACAGTTACAGAAATAACTGAATGATGGGATGGTGCCTCCTACCTCAAAGACCAGCTCTCCCCAAAGTGCAATCAGTAGAAATAGCTTTTATTTTATTTCTAATTTTACATGATAATTTGTATTATTTGTCAGCTAAATCATCTACAGAAAGATTTGGTCACTTTTAAACTTAATGGAACATAATACTCATATGCTAAATCACTTGAAACTGTTGCAGTATAACTGTAAAAAGATGACAGGAAAACATCACCTGAGCATCTCTATGTAAAAAAGGAAGATATTTTACCTCACAATTTCCTCAACTCAGCAGAGTACGTTCTGTGTAAAAAATATACTTCAGCTGTTGCTCAGCTGCAGGTAAAAAAAAAATATATGAAGAAATGAACAGCAGCCAATCAGCATCAGCAGTGCTGAGGTCATGAACTCTTTTACTGTGATCTCATAAGATTTCACTTAACTCTCATGAGATTTCATAGTAAACTTCCTTAAACTGAATAGGGATCAGTGTGCACGTAAGCTCACTCCCTTAGCTGTCCCGGGACAGACATACTAATTTGCTGCTTAGAAGTCCTTTACAATGAGATGTGGCTACTGAGGAATTTTTGAGGTAAATATCTTTTTTACATAGAGATGTTCAGGTGATATTTTCTAGTCAGCTTTTTACAGCTATGCTGCATCACTTTTAAGCGTTTTAACATTTGGGTATCATGGCCCTTTAAATATAAAATATTAAAAAAAAAATTATATGCATTGAGGCAGAACACATTTTGTGAGGTTAAAACGCTGGATATGCTAACGTGAGACTAAGTATGAGCAGTAAGTCAAACTCTTAACTACACATTGTCATGGAATCCTATAGGGATAGGGATCCTATGGGATCTCAGACAGCTGAGGAAATCCAGGCCTAGAATCTCATGCTACTGGGTGTAAATAAATATGGCTTCTCAGGCCACTGAATAAATGTGAGCTCAGGACCATTATTATTAACCATCGGCATGCCATTAATAGCCAGGCTTCTGAACCTTGGTGGGAGTGAAAGTCTCTGGTTCCTGTACACAATTTTCATAGAAACAGAAGAATAGTTTAGGGCTCTTGCCCCGGAGTGTAATCGCTAAATGCCAGGCACTAATGGAAATTGAAATAGAGTCTACTGGACAGTGATAGAAATGTTATTTGTGACCTCTCTCCATAACACAGGCAGCAGCTTAGGATATTTTTACAGCTCCTGGGGAATGGAAGGGGAGGCATATAGAACCTTTTAAACCATGGCGAGAGCATCAGTAAATAATTGATCCAAATTAACGAGCAATAAACGAGACATGTCCTCAGCCAAGAGTATTTACGAGAAGAGTCTCATCTATATTTAATGAGGCGTACTCCTCTGCTCATGATACCATTTTTAAAGTCCTAGTTTGGATGCTGCCAGCGGTTGTGGGCATGGTGCCATCCTGACTGCGGACAAGAGCTACTTGTGCTTTGTCCTCTGTGCAGATACTGCATCCGTACAGGTCTATTAATAATAACTGTTCCTATCAAGGGAGAGGATGAATTACTGCACTGTATTAGAGCAGGGTCAACCCTGGGGAACTAGATTATGTAAACCATGAGTAAAACTCTGTCAACCCCACACCACAAGGACATGGAAATTCACTCACTAAATGCACAAAAATACACATACATTCAAAACACAGAAAAAATACTGACATAGCATATGCACAAAAAAATATATACATACTAAATGCACCAACAAGGAAGATGCCCACATGGCATGATGCAGACAGGCAACACATCAACACACAATATTCACACAAAAAGCAAATAGAAGACTCACAGTACCTTTAAAACATCTCACATATGCACACAAATAGACATACTAAAAGGGGCAGCTGAAAACTGTTATTGTTTAAAAAGATAGATAATCCCTTTATTACCCATTCCCCAGTTTTGCATAACCAACATGATTATATTAATACATTTTTAACCTCTGTGATTACCTGCAGACTGCCCCTTATCTCATTGATTATTAGAATCTTGCTTTTTAGCTAATCAGTGCTGGTCCTTGTATAACCGTTATCATTTTCCACGGGAGTGAGCACAATGTTATCTATATGGCACACATGAACTAGCACTGTCTGGCCGTTGTGCAAGATTAAAAGGCTAATAAAAAGCCCTGAGATAGGAGGCGACATGCAGTAGCTTAGAAACAGGCAAATTTAGAGGTTATAAATTATATTAATATAAAAATTTTAGTGGTGCAAAGCTTTAGAATGGGTAGTAAAGGCGTTATCTATTTATTTCAACAATAGAAAAAACTCAAGGAGACTGTTCCTTTAAGTTCTCACACAGATATATGTTAACATGTTCATGGCTACAGGTTCATAAACATAAAATATACACAAATACACAGAATTATAATGCAGATGTACATACGTACAGACTTACACATTCATATATAAATGTACACATATAGCTAGACACACACACTAACGCCTAGATTTAGAGTTCTAACGCTGGTTTTGGCCGTCCGCTGGTATTTAGAGTTAGTCAGGAAAGGGTCTAACGCTCACTTTCCAGCCGCAACTTTTCCATACCGCAGATCCCCTTACGTCAATTGTGTACCCTATCTTTTCAATGGGATCTTTCTAACGCCGGTATTTAGAGTCTTGGCTGAAGTGAGCGTTAGAACTCTAACGACAAAACTCCAGCCGCAGAAAAAAGTCAGGAGTTAAGAGCTTTATGGGCTAACGCCGGTTCATAAAGCTCTTAACTACTGTGCTCTAAAGTACACTAACACCCATAAACTATCTATGTACCCCTAAACCGAGGTCCCCCCACATCGCCGCCACTCTAATAAAATTTTTTAACCCCTAATCTGCCGACCGCACACCGCCGCAACCTACATTATCCCTATGTACCCTTAATCTGCTGCCCCTAACATCGCCGAGCCCTATATTATATGTATTAACCCCTAATCTGCCCCCCCACGTCGCCGCTACCTACCTACACTTATTAACCCTTAATCTGCTGACCGGACCTCGCCGCCACTATAATAAATGTATTAACCCCTAAACCGCCTCACTCCCGCCCCGCAAACCCTATAATAAATAGTATTAACCCCTAATCTGCCCTCCCTAACATCGCCGACCCCTAACTTCAAGTATTAACCCCTAATCTGCCGACCGGACCTCGTCGCTACTATAATAAATGTATTAACCCCTAAAGCTAAGTCTAACCCTAACACTAACACCCCCTAAATTAAATATAATTTAAATCTAACAAAATAAAATAAATCTTATTAAATAAATTAATCCTATTTAAAGCTAAATACTTACCTGTAAAATAAACCCTAATATAGCTACAATATAACGAATAATTATATTGTAGCTATTTTAGAATTTATATTTATTTTACAGGCAACTTTGTATTTATTTTAACTAGGTACAATAGCTACCTAGTTAAAATAATTACAAAATTACCTGTAAAATAAATCCTAACCTAAGTTACAATTAAACCTAACACTACACTATCAATAAATTATTTAAATAAACTACCTACCATTATCTACAATTAAATCAACTAAACTAAATTACAAAAAAACAAAACACTAAATTACAAAAACAAACAAACACTAAATTACAAAAAATAAAAAAAGATTACAAGAATTTTAAACTAATTACACCTACTCTAAGCCCCCTAAAACAGTAACAAAGCCCCCCAAAATAAAAAAATGCCCTACCTTATTCTAAAATAAAAAGTTTACAGCTCTTTTACCTTACCAGCCCTTAAAAGGGCATTTTGCGGGGCATTCCCCAAAGAAAACAGCTCTTTTGCTTGTAAAAAAAACATACAATACCCCCCCAACATTACAACCCACCTCCCACATACCCCTAATCTAACCCAAACCCCCCTTAAAAAACCTAACACTAAGCCCCTGAAGATCTCCCTACCTTATCTTCACCACGCCAGGTATCACCGATCTGTCCAGAAGAGGCTCCGAAGTCTTCATCCTATCCGGCAAGAAGAGGTCCAGAAGAGGCTCCGAAGTCTTCATCCTATCCGGCAAGAAGAGGTCCAGAAGAGGCTCTGAAGTCTTCATCCTATCCGCCAAGAAGAGGACATCCGGACCGGCAAACATCTTCATCCAAGCGGCATCTTCTATCTTCATCCATCCGACGAGGAGCGGCTCCATCTTCAAGACCTCCGGCGCGGAACATCCTCTTCTCCCGACGACTAGACGACGAATGAAGGTTCCTTTAAGGGACGTCATCCAAGATGGTGTCCCTCGAATTCCAGGTAATATGCAAGGGTCAGTGATAGCGGGGACGACAGATTAGGGGTTATTAAGTGTAAGGTTAGGGGTGTTTAGACTTGGGGTACATGTTAGGGTGTTAGGTGCAGACTTAGGAAGTGTTTCCCCATAGGAAACAATGGGGCTGTGTTAGGAGCTGAACGCTGCTTTTTTGCAGGTGTTAGGATTTTTTTCAGCTCAAACTGCCCCATTGTTTCCTGTGGGGGAATCGTGCACTAGCACGTTTTTTAAGCTGGCCGCATCCGTAAGCAACGCTGGTATTTAGAGTTGCAGTGGCAGTAAATATGCTCTACACTCCCTTTTTGGAGCCTAACGCAGCCCTTCAGAGAACTCTAAATACCAGCGTTGTTTAAAAGGTGCGGGGGGGAAAAACAAGCGTAGCTAACGCACCCCTTCTAACGCAAAACTCTAAATCTAGGCGAAAGCATGTAATATGCTCAGAAAAATCTGTACTTATACTGATATTCATACCTGTACATAGTTTTCACAAGTATAAAAAAGAACATTCATATGCTTGTACAAAAAAGTAAATTAATCATTACAAAGGCAACTTTCACAGACATTTATACTTACTTGTAAACACAATTAAACATGCACATACGTTGTATTAGAACACATTATATTCTCTCTCTCTCTCTCTCTCTCTCTCTCTCTCTCTCTATATATATATATATATATATATATATATATAGGCAACAGAAAGGATTAGTATACCGTAGGCAAGGGTGAAGTAAAATGATTCTTTATTGAAAGATCCAAATAGGTTAAAACAAAACCTGGAGGTCCATGTTAAAACAACACACACTTACAAGGAGTATAAGTATGCTAACATGTTTAGGCACAAAGCCGTAATCGTAGCTAACAAATACACCTGTGTCTGAAATTTAAGATCAATACTCTGAGCTAATTGGTAGACTGACATCCAATCAAATGGCGGTCAGTGTGGGTGTGTGCGATATTATACTAACACATAATAAACAGTTATACAAGTGTACAAAGATGGAAAACTATGCTGCATAGGTATATATATATATATATATATATAAACCTAATAAAAGATCTCACAAAAAGTGTGAAGAGTTGTATATTCTACAAGTAACATCATAGCAGTATATGTCTGAGCCTACAAAATGGTATATGTATGTGTGTATATATATATGTAAATGAATTATATGGGTGTATTTAAAGAGATACACCGAGCCAGTACATAAATGTACACATATATTATACATAGTTTGAAAGAACAAATAGCGTATGACAACTAGTGTAACTGTGAACAGAGCTCTATATCTATATTATATAAAATATATCTCACTAAACCAGACAAAAAAGCCTGTAAGTGTGTGAGATTATTACTATTAGCATTGTTAACTCCCACTCCAATTCTGTTCACAGTATAAATGTACACTATGGGGCCCATTTATCAAGCTCCGAACGGAGCTTGTCGGGCCGTGTTTCTGGCGAGTCTTCAGACTCACCAGAAACAGCAGTTATGAAGCAGCGGTCTAAAGACCGCTGCTCCATAACTCTGTCCGCCTGCTCTGAGCAGACGGACAGGAATCTCCGGAATTCAACCCGATTGAGTACGATTGGGTTGATTGACACCCCCTGCTGGTGGCCGATTGGCCGCAAGTCTGCAGGGGGTGGCATTGCACCAGCAGCTCTTGTGAGCTGCTGGTGCAATGCTGAATACGGAGAGCGTATTGCTCTCCGCATTCAGCGAGGTGTTGCGGACCTGATCCGCACTGTCGGATCAGGTCTGCAAGACTTTTGATGAATTGGCCCCTAGGAGTCTGAAATACCTGTAGAATCAGAGGACTATGACAAAGTAATAGCAAATGACTAGTCAAACAGTATAGGCAATTACATGGTAGTGTATACACACATTGAAGTATAGTCATAAATTAAAGAAAAAACCCAACATATGTATATATATATATATATATATATACACACACACACGGACTATTAGATAATAATTAGATACAGAAAATATGAAAGTAGCACACATAAAATTGTATGTGCATATGTAGATATTGGCAAATATTGGCAATAGGGGAACATGGTTGGGAAGAGAGAGATGCCGGGAAGGTCCTATTTCCAATAGTTGATTAGATCATATTCAAAGTTTAAGCCTGTAGGAACCCGTGTCTGCAATTTAAAGATCCAAAACATCTCTCTCTTCCCAAGCATCTTACCTCTATCTCCTCCCCTCGGAGGGTAACCTATATGTTCGATCACCTGCCATCTGAATGTGCTGTTACCCTTATGATGTATGCAAGTAAAGTGTTTAACCAGAGGAGTACTTGCTTCTCCTATCTTAATGATTGAAAGGTGATTCCTTATATGTGTGTTTACATCAGTAGTAGTTAAACCTACGTATTGTAGATAGCATTCTATGCAGGTTAACAAATAAATGACGTAAGATGCGGTACAGTTAAGACAAGCATCTATATTGAAAGTCTCTCCTGTAACTTCAGAGCGAAAGCTCTCGGAGAAGATGCCAAATTCACAAGGTCTACATCTAGACCTACTGCATCTATACATCCCTTTATGGGTCAACCAAGAGCCACTTTGTGAGGGAGACAGTCGGGGTAATTCAGATGGAGCAATTTGTCATCAGCTGACAGCATATTGAAATGTTTCTTGACTATATTACAAATAGCGCTATAGTCATCGCTATAGTCAGTCACAAATGTGACTTTGTTGCATCTCATAGTATCCTGAGTATTATGTACTTTAGAGGAATCGAAAGGAGATCCCTCCTATCCACTAGATCCACCTGTTTTTGTGCCCTATCTATCACATATTTAGGGTATCCTCTCTGTTGCAAGCGAGCTCTCATCGCCTTATTTTGTTCTCTGTATACTGAATCTTGGATACAATTTCTTTTAACTCTAACCAGTTGACCTTTTGCGACTGCAAAAGGTACATGGTTAGGGTGACAACTCCTAGCATGGAGGAGTGTGTTTTTGGTGATAGGTTTCCTGTAGATTTCACAGAGGATTTGTCCCTGTTCGCCTACTGTAAGGGTGAGATCTAGATAATTAATACATTCTCTTTGTATATCAAATGTGAATATGAGACCAATATAATTTTCATTGATATTCTTCATGAAGTCATTAAGAAGACCAGCTGATCCCCTCCAAATGAAGAGCAGGTCATCTATATAGCGTTTAAAAAAGGCTATATGATCCTTATATATGTTTCCATCTCCATAGATGTGGGACAGCTCCCACCAACCCATAAAAAGGTTGGCGTATGAAGGAGCAAATTTTGCCCCCATAGCTGTCCCACATCTCGGGAGATAAAACCTGCCTTCAAATCGGAAGTAATTATGGGTGAGCATGAACGTTGCAGCCCTCAAAACTAATTCCATAAATTCCTTAGAGAAATTTGAGTAGTGGATGAGAAAAAATTCACTATCGATCTGTATACTGGCATTTAAAAGGGCAACTACATTTTCATCTGATTTGTAATCTGGTTTGGGATATAAGTGTATACCTTCTCATTATGTCTTATATATATATATATATATATATATATATATATACACCATATAAAGATAGGGCTAATGAGAAAATATAACAAAAGACAAAGTGTGACACAGGCTGCACCAAAAACAACGTAATTTTATTACAGCTTCAAAAAATGCTCAGTGAAATGCCCTTTACAGAGTGCAACTGTGTAGCTGATACATAAACCACAAGTACATTTGCAAAAGTAATAATTATTACCTACACCGACGTCTGTTGTATTGTCTATACCGTACATAACATAAACTTATTATGACATGCCAAAGACATTGGGGAAAAGAATATTATTATTGTATACACACTTGGATCAATAAACGGTGTATGATATAAAACACACTCGGACAGATTACGAGTTTTGCGTTATGAGCTGTGCGGTGCTAATGTGCAGTTTTTTCTCACTGCTCACTTACCTGCAGCGCTGGTATTACGGGTTTTTACAAACCCGGCGTTAAAAGACAAGAAGTGAGTGTAGAGCAAAATTTAGCTCCATACCGCACTTCAATACCAGCGTTGCTTAAGTCAGCGGTGAGCTGGTCGTACGTGCTTGTGCATGATTTCCCCATAGACATCAATGGGGAGAGCTGGCTGAGAAAAAGTCTAACACCTGCAAAAAAGCAGCGTAAATCTCAGTAACGCAGCCCCATTGATTCCTATGGGGAAATAAAAGTTATGTTTACACCTAACACCCTAACATGAACCCCGAGTCTAAACACCCCTAACCTTACACTTATTAACACCTAATCTGCCGCCCCTGACATCGCCGACACCTACATTATATTTATTAACCCCTAATCTGCTGCCCCCAACATCGCCGACACCTACATTATATTTATTAACCCCTAATCTGCTGCCCCCAACATCGCCGACACCTACATTATATTTATTAACCCCTAATCTGCCGCCCTTGACATCGCCGACACCTACATTATATTTATTAACCCCTAATCTGCTGCCCCAACATCGCCGACACCTACATTATATTTATTAACCCCTAATCTGCCGCCCCCAATGTCGCCGCAACCTACCTACATTTATTAACCCCTAATCTGCCGCCCCCAACGTCGCAGCCACTATTCTAAATTTATTAACCCCTAAACCTAAGTCTAACCCTAACACCCCCTAACTTAAATATAATTAAAATAAATCTAAATAAAAATTACTATTATTACCTAAATAATTCCTATTTAAAACTAAATACTTACCTATAAAATAAACCCTAAGATAGCTACAATATAACTAATAGTTACATTGTAGCTAGCTTAGGGTTTATTTTTATTTTACAGGCAAGTTTGTATTTATTTTAACTAGGTAGAATAGTTATTAAATAGTTATTAACTATTTAATTACTACCTAGCTAAAATAAATACAAATTTACCTGTAAAATAAAACCTAACCTAAGTTACACTAACACCTAACACTACACTATAATTAAATAAATTACCTAAATTAAATACAATTAAATAAATTTAATTAGCTAAACCACAAAAAAACAACACTAAATTACAGAAAATAAAAAACAAATTAAAACATATTTAAACTAATTAGACCTAATTTAATAGCCCTATCAAAATTAAAAAAAAAAGCCCCCCCCCCCAAATAAAAAAACTCTAGCCTAAACTAAACTCAATAGCCCTTTAAAGGGCCTTTTGCGGGGCATGTCCCCAAATAAATCAGCTCGTTTACCTGTAAAAAAAAATACAAACAACCCGAAACAGTAAAATCCACCACCCACACAACCAACTCCCCAAATAAAAGCCTAACTAAAAAAAACTAAGCTCCCTATTACCCTGAAAAGGGCATTTTAATGGGCATTGCCCTTAAAAGGGCATTTAGCTCTATTGCAGGCCCAAAGCCCTAACCTAAAAAATAAACCCACCCAATACACCCTTAAAAAAATCCTTGTATAATACATAAAGTGAACAGCTACCAAGCAGTACATCTCTTCAGAATTACACCAATAGATATAAGGCATATGAGATCGACAATAACATTTAGAACACAGGATCATGTGTAGTAATATCATAATAAATTGCAACTTTTAATTATACTGATCGTGTGGTACAGGGGTACGCTTGTTACGCTCTGTTTTCTTAATACTGATAATATTATAATTTATTGGCCTAATAGCTTACACCAATCCTTGATATATTAAGTGTTGCAATAATACGCTATGTGGTGATAAAGTGCATATTATTAGTATTGCATATACTAGTAGGGATATGTCATTCCAATCCATAAGCATATACTTACAAGGTGTGCTCATAATTTAATGACGTTTAAATGTTGCTACTCTAGCCCCTCAATAGGTTTAACTTCGGCTGTATACTAATACCCCCTATGCAACAGATTAGTGACATTGTTGATGATGTAGACGTAACATCTTAATTTAGTCATTTAATATCAGGCATTGAGTATTCAAGCTAGAAAGCAATTCTCTATTTTTACTATGAGTAATGAATAGATTAATAAAATATGCATACAAGCTTTCACACACTCCCCACATATCACAAGATTGATTGGTATACATTTAGACCAATAGTAAGTAGGCACTGCTTTTAAATAGTTTTATTGCAGGTGCATTGATTAGCTACGATTACGGCCCCCTGGCCGAAACATGTCAGCATTTCATTGCTTACTGCAGAGTGTGTGATACTGCTGCTGCTGTAGACCTCTTGGTCTGTTTTAAAGTTTTTGTATGAATAAAGTGTTTTTACTTCAACAATCTAGCCTACGGAACCCCTTTTTCCTGTCTTATATATATAAGGTTGGAGAACTGGCACCCATAACAAAAAGCTACAAACATGTGAAGTCAGGTAAACCCTTTTTTTTTGTATTTTTATAAATGGTAAAATTTCAAAAACCAACAAATGTATTAGAAACAGGTATTATAATATAGCATGTATTTTGAATTTCAAATGAGCAGTAATTTCTTTTTCTGATGAATTAAAAATTTCTCTTATTTGCCGGCCCCTTGTATCATGTGACAACCATCAGCAAATCACAAACCCAAATATGTCTAAACTGTGAATTTTTGCACATGCTCAGAAGTAGATGGTACCTCGGAAAGTGTGCATATAAAAATAATTTGATAATATAAGTAAATTAGAAAGTTTTTTTGTTTTTTTAACGTTTTTTATTGTGTGCTCTGTCTGAATCATGAAAGAAAATATATGAATTCTGAAGGGTACAAGGTGATCTCCAAATACGTTGGCATTCCTTTTGCATTGCTATTAAGAAGTTTTCAACTAAAATAACTATTAAGAACCCTCCCGGACAATTTATTAGATAAAGGTAGGTGAGAACTGTTGAGATAGCAACACGTACAAAATCTTCACAGCTTAAATCTAGAGTGATGGTTTCAACAGGTATCATATGCCACACACTAAACTAAGAAGGGCTTTTTAGGGGCGAAGGCCAAGGAGGGCCCCACTCTTGAAATCAAAACACCAAAAGCACACCCATTTGACAACACCTTCTGTCAGGGTGCCAGGAATCAGACTGAGACGAGAAGTGCAAAAATAATCACACCTTTATTAATAGCAAAAAATAATAAAAAGTCCACAAGTCAAATAACAAGCCAGGAATCGAAACCAGAGCTGGTAGTCAGACGAGCCAAGTCAGGAGCCAAAGCGAATAGTCAGACGAGCCGGAATCAGGAACAAGGAAAACAGCAGAGTCAGGAACAAGCCAGGGATCAGGAACCAGGAAGGACGTCAGGCAGCCAGGTAATATACAGGAACTCTCACAAACAGGTCTCAGACAAGGCAAAGGCAAAGCATACTGAACACAGGCCCTTTAAATAATAAGTGAAGACATCACAATTCTGAGACTGCATCCTGTCTCACATGGATGATGCACAGCAGTTTGGCCATAAAAAGAAGTGCAGGAATTGAGCAGCATCCCCCACAATGCACCATAGTCAGGAAGAGAGGTGAGTAAAATGGCTGCCAGCAGCACATGGCAAACACAACAGGGAAAAAACCCTGACAGTACCCTCCCCTCAATGACCCCTCCCCCACGGGAGGACAAAAGGCTTATTGGGGAAACGGGCATGGAAGGCACGGAGGATGGCGGGAGCATGAACATCAGAGGAGGGAACCCAAGAACGCTCCTCCGGACCATAGCCTCTCCAGTGAACCAAATACTGTACACGGCCCCTGGACATACGAGAGTGAATAATGCTGCTGACCTCATACTCCTCATGGTTGTCAACAAAGATAGGACGGGGACGAGGCAACACAGTGGTAAACCGATTACAAACCAATGGTTTCAAGAGGGAGACATGAAAAACATTGGAGATGCGTATAGCAGGAGGAAGGTCAAGAGCGTAGGCCACAGGATTAACCCGTCGGAGTATTCAAAAAGGACCAACATAACAGGGAGCCAATTTATTAGACAGCACATGAAGGTTCAAGTTGCGGGAGGACAGCCAAACTCTATCACCAACCTGGTAGGAAGGTGCGGGCAGACACCTACGATCAGCCTGGAACTTTTGGCACTGCATAGAATGATGAAGGCAATCCTGAATCTGCACCCACGTGGAACGGAGTTGGTGGAGATGCTCCTCCAAAGCCGGAATACCCTGAGACATGAATGAATCGGGCAACAAGGATGTTTGAAACCCATAATTCGCCATGAACGGGGAAGCATTAATAGCACTATTACGAGCAAACTCTGCCCAAGGTAATATACTAGTCTTGAGAAAGGCCCAAGCTGTGGGCCGAAACGCGTTGAAAACTATATGGTGAGCTATATTTCTTGATCTATTTATACCTTTAACAGTATTATACTATGTTATGTTTCTTTATTTCTAGGCTTTGAGGATTTCCCAGCTTTTCTATTGCCCCTTTTTTATTGTTATTTTTATTGCTTTTATTGCCTTGGAATTGAGGCACTTGAACTGTCTTCAGATTGGATTAATAGGACCCATTGGAGGACAAGAGACATTTTATATGGACTCTTTTCAGGATATATAGATTTCAGGATTATAACAACGTTATCGCTATTTTGTATTACCATTTTGTACAACTTTTTGAATGTATCCCCAACATTTGTCTATCATCTAAGTTCAAATAATTGTTCACTGCCCCTGATTTAGTTATTATTGTTGATTAAGTGTGCATCGATTCACATTTTTGATTACACATTTTTATGGTATGTGATTTTCTTTTTCTAATTTTGAGATCACATCACATTTATGATTTTTGATACCACATTTTTCTGATACCACATTTTTACTAGATGTGTACACACTAGTTTATTTTGGATCACATTTTTTTGATCGTTTTTATTTTTATTTTTATATATATATATATATATTTTTCACTGCATATCGTTTCACATATGGTTTTTGTTTATATATGATTTAGAGTTAAGTTCCACATTCATCCGTATAAGATTCTGTCCGCATAGGATACTTTTTTGAGCCATATTCTTTTTGTTTAAATTGTATTCTCCAATTTTGTGGACACCACTCCACCAATCCGTTTTAACTGTTCAATTTATGCAAATTGTTTTACCAGCCTCCATATCACCATAGGGAGTAGAGGGTAGTACATTGTAACGAGGTCCACCTTTCTTACACACAACCTTGGGGACACTCTGCCCTTGGAGGGTCCAATCCCCTTGATTTTTAACCCTATGCATTCCACATTTTTTAATCTATTATTTTAGACTGTCTTAAATACACTTTTATGTACCATGGATCCATGTTTATAAGTTATATATTGTGTCTGTAATAAATTGTATTAAATTGTATTATATTATATATCTCACATCCTTTCCCTAGTTGTCTTACTACCACATAAGCATCTACATCATACATTAAAAATAAACCCCTACCATAAGGGTTTTTATCGCTCTAGTGTGAACATACTACTCACATACACACACACCAGACCTTGACTTAACTGGCGCTCCTCTCTAAAACCTTTCTTAATAGTATTCCCTCTGTGGGTAGTGGGGGCCCACTTTAGATAGGAGCTATAGGTCCTTTAAGCGCTGTGAGTACAACACATATCTGCCCAAGGTAACAGTTCAGACCAATTATTGTGGTGATCTGAGACATAGCAACGGAGGAACTGTTCCAGAGCTTGATTAGACCGTTCCGCAGCCCCATTGGATTGAGGGTGATATGCCGAGGAGAAGGAAAGCTGAATCCCCATTTGAGCACAAAAGGAACGCCAAAATCTGGAGACAAACTGGCTACCCCGGTCCGACACTATCTCCTTGGGTAACCCATGTAAAAGTAAAAACCTCCCGGGCAAAAATTGAAGCAAGCTCCTGAGCGGTAGGCAGCTTAATGAAGGGAATGCAATGTGACATTTTAGAAAAACGGTCAACCACCATAAGGATAACAGTATTGCCATTGGAAACAGGGAGCTCGACAATGAAGTCCATGGAAAGATGTGTCCAAGGACGCTCACCATTAGCAATAGGTTGAAGAAGACCCACAGGAAGACGTCGAGGAGTCTTATTCTGTGCACAAACTGAGCAGGAGGCAACATAAGCAGCAACATCAGAACGAAGACCTGGCCACCAGAATTGTCGAGTGACAGACCAAATCATTTGGTTCTTGCCTGGGTGACCTGCAGCTTTAGGATAGTGGTAAGTGTGCAAAAGTTTAGTTTGAAGATTCTCAGGAACAAAACACTTACCACTAGGTTTCTCAGGATGTGCATTTGTTTGTGCAGCCAAGATCTCCTCCCCCAAGGGAGAAGTCAAATTAGTACGTATGGTAGCCAAAATATGGTCAGGGGGTATAACAGGAGTAGGTACAGACTCCTCCTTGGACAGAGGCGAAAATTGTCGAGAGAGGGCATCAGCCCTAACATTCTTACTACCAGGCAGGTAGGAGACCACATAATTAAACTGAGACAAAAGTAGCACCCATCTGGCCTGTTGGGGCGACAAACGCTTTGCTTCAGATAGATAAGTTAAATTCTTGTGATCAGTAAGAATGAGCACTGGCATGCTCGTACCCTCGAGAAGATGCCTCCATTCCTTAAGTGCAAAAATTATGGCCAGTAATTCCCTGTCGCCAATTTCATAATTGCACTCCGTTGGAGACAATTTCTTAGAGAAGAAACCACACGGATGCAAGGAATCGTCAGGCGTAGGACGTTGAGACAAGAGGGCTACTACTCCAGTCTAAGACGTATCGACCTCAAGAATGAAAGGCAGGACAGGGTTAGGATGAGCCAGAACTGGTGCGGCAGCAAAGTCAGTCTTAAAACTATCAAAGGCCTTAATGGCAGTAGGTGACCAATGGAGTGGATCATTCTCTTTACGGGTCATGTCTGTGATAGGTTTGACCAAGAAAGAAAAGTTTTTAATAAACTTTCTATAGTAATTGGCGAACCCCAAAAAACATTGAATAGACCGAAGACCAACTGGGCGAAGCCACTGCAGAACTGCAGATAACTTGTCAGGATCCATGGAGAATCCTGCAACAGAGATAACATAACCTTGGAAGGTTACTTGAGTCTGATGGAACTCACATTTCTCGATTTTACAAAACAGGCTGTTCTCATGTAGTCTCTGAAGAACCCGTGTAACATCAGAACAATGAGCCTCAAGTGTGGGTGAGTGTATGAGGATGTCGTCTAAGTACACCACAACACACTGTTGCAACATATCTCGTAGGACATTATTAATAAATTCCTGAAAAACAGCAGGAGCATTACATAGGCCAAAGGACATTACAAGATACTCATAATGCCCACTCCTGGTGTTAAATGCTGTTTTCCATTCGTGGCCCTCCTTAATCCTAACGAGTTTAGTAAAGACCGTAGCTCCCTTGAGGCGGTCAAAGAGTTCCGTAATAAGCGGAATAGGGTAAGCATTCTTAATGGTAAGACGATTAAGACCCCTATAATCGATACATGGTCTTAACTCGCCACCTTTTTTCTTCACAAAGTAGAAGCCAGCCCCTGCAGGAGAGCAGGATTTGCGGATAATCCCCCGTGACAGAGAATCAGCAACATACTCCTCCATAGCACAATTCTCTGCAACAGACAGAGGGTACACCCGGCCCCGAGGAGGAATGGCTCCAGGTTGCAGGTCTATGGCACAATCGTAGGACCAGTGAGGAGGCAACATACCGGCACGCACCTTGTCAAACACGTCTAGGAACTCTCGGTACTCCTCTGGCAATTGAGAAATGGAAGAAGTGCACAAGGCTTTAACTGGTTTCCGAAGACAAGAGGAAATACATTGCGGGGACCACAACTAAATTTCGGACATGCGCCAGTAGAGACTGGGATTCTGCTTTTGGAGCCAGGGATAACCCAGAACAACCGGAAAATGCGGAGAGTTTATCACCTGGAACTGGAGGGTTTCAAAATGGAGAACCCCAACAGCCATGGACAACGGAGCAGTTTCGTGAGTAACGAGTGCAGGCTGAAGGGGCCTGCCATCAATGGCCTCAATAGCAAGTGGAACGGACCGAGGCAAAACAGGAATGGAGTGCTTTGATACAAAAGCACTGTCAATGAAATAGCCCGCTGCACCGGAGTCAACAAGAGCCTGGGTGACTATGGAGGAGTCCACCCAGGAAAGGACAACCGTGACCAAAGGTTTCTCCTTAAGCAGTTCCGGGGACGAGGATAAACCACCCAAGGTCTGCCCCCGACAGGACCTTAGGTGTAAGCGTTTCCTGGCCGTGTAGGACAAGACTTCAAAAGGTGGCCCTGTAACCCACAATAGAGGCAGAGCCCCTCCCTCCTCCTAAAGGCCCTCCCCGCCGCGTAGAGGCGCGTGAATCCCAGCTGCATCGGCTCAGCAGTACCTGGTGACTCGGGACCAGGAGGCATGGGAGGAGAGGGAGGTATGGGTGGGAACGAACACATAGGAGACAACGGAACAGGAGGCTTCTGCAAGCGCTCCTTGAAAGAGGGCCTCTCTCTGATGTCAATTAGGATCAAAAAGACACCAATGCCTCGAGATCCTCTGGTAAATCTCTGGCAGCAACTTCGTCTTTAATCGCATCAGAGAGCCCATGAAAGAAGGAGGCAACAAGGGCTTCATTGTTCCAACCTACCTCTGCGGCAAGCGTACGGAACTCAATAGCATACTGAGCAACAGATCTTGTACCTTGCTGAATGGACATAATTTGTTTAGCAGCAGAGGAGGAGCGAGCCAGAACATCAAATACTCTTCGAAAGGAGGCCACAAATTCAGGGTAATTTGAAATCACAGGTTTATTAGTCTCCCACAAGGGATTAGCCCAGGCAAGAGCTGTGTCAGAGCGTAATGAGATGAGAAATCCCACCTTAGCTCTGTCAGTGGGAAACGCCTGAGGTAACATCTCAAAGTAAATGCCCACCTGGTTCAAAAACCCTCTGCACTGAATAGGATCGCCTCCATATCGCTGAGGTAGAGGTGCAGAACCGGACATGCTCCTGGTAGGCATAGGTGCAGCAGCGGAAACAGGAGCAGCCATAACTTGCGGGACACTTTGGTCCAAATGTGCAGTGCGAGTCAGCAGGGTTTACAGGGCTAGTGCAAATTGATCCAAGCAGTGATCCTGTACATCCATCCTGGAAATGATGGCAGGTAAAGGTGGATTATTAGCACTATCAGGATTCATGGCCTTTGCGTAATGTCAGGGTGCCAGGAATCAGACTGAGACGAGAAGTGCAAAAATAATCACACCTTTATTAATAGCAAAAAAAAATAATAAAAAGTCCACAAGTCAAATAACAAGCCAGGAATCAAAACCAGAGCTGGTAGTAAGACAAGCCGAGTCAGGAGCCAAAGTGAATAGTCAGACGATCCGGAATCAGGAACAAGGAAAACAGCAGAGTCAGGAACAAGCCAGGGAACCAGGAAGGACGTCAGGCAGCCAGGTAATACACAGGAACTCTCACAAACAGGTCTCAGACAACGCAAAGGCAAAGCATACTGAACAGAGGCCCTTTAAATAATAAGTGATGACATCACAACAGTTTGGCCATAAAAGGAAGTGCAGGAATTGAGCAGCATCCCCCACAATGCACCATAGTCAGGAAGAGAGGTGAGTAAAATGGCTGCCAGCAGCACATGGCAAACACAACATGGAAAAAACCCTGACACCTACCAGGTGAAACCACAATCATCCTGGTAAAATGTTCTATGAATAGATGAAACCAGCTCTTTGGTAATGCAGACCAGCTTATAAGGAAAACACCTTACGTACCTGCCTAAATATAGCGGTGGCTCTGCAATGTTGTTGGGCTGCTTTACTGCCTCTTTTAATGAAGGTCTTGAACTTATCGAGGGAATCATTAAAATCAGAAGATTGCCAAAGCATTTTACCGCAAAATGTGCTTCCTAGTGTCAGAAAACTAGTTATGGGTCGAAAATCTTGGGACATTAATCTAGCAGGACATCAATCTAAAGCATTTATCCTAAAGAACAAAAAGCATGTCTTCAGACTCGCCAGAAACACCAGTTATGAAGCAGCGGTCTAAAGACTACTGCTCCATAACCCTGTCCGCCTGCTCTGATGAGGCAGACAGGAATCGCCGGAAATCAACCCGATCGGGTTGATTGACCCTTCCCTGCTGGCGGCCGATTGGCTGCGAGTCAGCAGGGGGCGGCGTTGCACCAGCAGCTCTTATGAGCTGCTGGTGCAATGTTAAATGCAGAGAGTGTATTGCTCTCCGCATTCAGTGAGGTCTTGCGGACCTGATCCGCACTGTCGGGTCAGGTCCGCAAGACCTTTAATAAATATGCCCCCTGATCTCAACCCAATCAAAAATATTTAGAAAGAGCTGTATTTTGTCATTGGGAAAAGGAATCCTACTAACATTTAAAAGCTTGAACAAACTGTAATTGACTAAGTGAAACTACCAGCAGAAAGATACCAGAAGCATATAGTCTGGTACTATTGCCAAGGGTTGCAGAAACAATTAGGGCTAGATTACAAGTGGAGCACTAAATTATCGCATGCCCGCAAATGGGCAAATCTGCAATAATTAACCAGCCATTACAAGAGGCTGGTTATTGCTACCACAAGCTCGTGGTAGCAATTAGTGTTCAGAAATTTAACCAGAGATCCGATCTCTGGTTAATTTTATAAATATGCCCCAAATGCCCTCAAAATAAAAAACAACTGCACTAGGCAGTTTTTGGGGTCTAAAGTTGGTGGGTGTGGGGTGTTAGATAAAAAACGGCACTGAAAAGTGCCTTTACATTGTGGTCTATGGGAATTGTGTGTTCCCAGTAAATATATAGCTTATATACAAATATATTTATGTGTTAATATAACAGTGTGCGCTGGTATTACACAGTGGAGCCCAAATATCACTTTCTTGAAAGCGATATTTAGATCTCCACTTGTAATCTGGCCCTTATTAGGAAAAAAGTGTCTTTTGTGTTGTCCAGGTCATATTTTATGTTTCTTCTCTGAAATGACTATGTCAGTTGAATAGGCTTTTTTGTTGTTGCTGTCTTTGGACATCACATTAATATATTCTGATAATACAATGTAGGAACAATTATTTCTGAAGATATTGCACATTATGAACAGATATTTAAGAGTGCTGATAATGTTGACCAGAAGTATTCATGTTTATAAAATGTAGCTTAGCTACTGTACTAGGGTTAAGTGCCAGTGAAACTATCTGTACACTCTTAAGAGTCAATGTAACAAGTGCCGGGTGGACATGATTTGCTGTAGCATACGCTGTCGGCATTTAACATTGCACAAGCATTTCTTGTGAAATGCTTGTGCAATGCCGCCCCCTGCACATTCGCGGCCGCAAGCAGGGGGTGTCAATCATACCAATTGTATCGGATCAGGATGATTTTAGTATGCCGCTGCTTCTTAACGTACGTTAGATGTAGATGCTCCATCAGTTGCACTGTAGCAATAAGTTCATTTTTGTAAAAAAAAGTTATAACTCTAGTCCAAGTGACCGACCAAACGCACAGCAATAGTTTATATGCTGAATGGTGGCTGCACATTTATGCTGCTTGTGACTGGCTTACCAATGTGTTTAGCTAGCTCCCAGTAGTGCATTGCTACTCCCTCAAGAAAATAAAGCAAGTTACAGAAGCAAATTTGATAATACAAGTAAATTGGAAAGTCGTTTACAAATGTATGCTCTATCTGAATCATGAAAGAGAAGAAATGGGTTTCATGTCTAAGTAAGAATCAGTGTGTGAAATGGAAAATAGAAAACATATATTTTGTAATCAATCTTCTACTTCATTTGTCAATTAACCCATTAGAAACCTCATTTCCTCTCTCCTGCCACTTTTCCCTGTCTCCGTGCCTTCCGCAGGGTGCTGTGCTTAAGCAGTGTGCCAGCACAGTGCGTCTGCCAGCTTGAGATGGGCCATAGGGACTATGCACATTCAGGAAGGAAGGAAGAAAAAAGGAAGCACGGAGAGGAGAGACTGAGGGAAAGCTGCACATCACACACAGACTACTGAGACAGGTGCTCTCTGGCATAGGATTCAATTCTGGGACCATGCATAGCACCAGGATTGTGTGAGAAAGGCTGGCAACATGAAGGGACTGTAGTCAGGTAAGATTCCCTACTCGTGTTATTTCTAAAGACTAAGCACTAAAAGCCACTTTTTATATAAATGAGGATTAAAGGGACCAGGGTCACATTTTGGACAGAACTTTGATGCTTCCTTTTTTTTATGTCCCAGAAAGAGATAGCAGCTGCAGGTGACTCCAAATTACTGACATCTATATTTTATCTCTGCAGGTTTATCATTGTATTCTTTTCTCAGACACTGCGCTACATTTAGATGAGAGAAATCTCTCCCACTCCTACGTCATTTTCTAAAGCAGAATCAGCACAAGCCTCAAATAACCATCTAAACCCTACATTTATCAATTGGATAACATAGTAATTGGAACTAGTTGTCTCACTAATAGTTTTCTGAATTCACTATGTATCTAGTCAACTTTATTTCTCTCTCTCTCTCTTTCTCTTTTTCTTTCTTTCTCTCTTTCTCTCTCTCTCTTTCTTTCTCTCTCTCTCTCTTTCTTTCTCTCTTTCTCTCTTTCTTTCTTTTGCTCTCTCTTTCTCTCTCTCTCTCTCTCTCTCTCTCTCTTTCTCTCTCTCTCTTTCTCTCTCTCTCTTTCTTTCTCTCTTTCTTTCTTTTGCTCTATCTCTCTTTCTCTCTTTCTTTCTCTCTCTCTTTCTTTCTCTCTCTCTCTTTCTCTCTCTCTTTCTTTTGTTCTTTCTTTTGCTCTCTCTCTCTCTCTCTCTTTCTTTCTTTCTCTCTTTCTTTCTTTCTTTCTTTCTCTCTCTCTCTCTCTCTCTCTCTCTCTCTCTCTCTCTCTCTCTCTTTCTTTCTTTCTTTCTTTCTCTCTCTCTTTCTTTCTATCTTTCTTCCCACCTTTATCTTATTTTTTTCTTCCTTTCTTTTCTTTTTATTTCTTTCAACTTTCTTACTTCCTTACACACTTAATACCACAAGGTTTATTCAAGTAGAATGAATTGCATTGACCTCATGTGAATAATATTTGATGTTACTGTTCCATATGCTCTATAAAGTACAGTACTGTAGGGTTGGAATATTCTGATACCTAATATGCATGTCATTTTGTTAATCAGTCTGAATCAAATGTACATATTCATTTTTACACATTGTAGTCTGTTAATTTATTTTGTATATTTATTTATTTAAATATTTAACACCTAAATTAGAAAAACCTACATCATTTAGAAATACTGAGTTTACCTATCACACTTGTATTATGTTATTATCGTATTTGTGTTAGTTTAATCACCAAGTAAGTTCAAATTACAAAAGCTTTTAACATTTTAGATGTTGACTCTGTAGAACATTCATGCAAATGATGGGTCTCATAATGTTATTTATACTCAAATCTTAAAAGTGTTTCTTAAAATTTTGATATAAATCAGTTATTTACTAATTTAAAAATATATGTATACCTAAATGAGAACAGAAAGTGTTTTACAGAAGGTAAAAAAGATGTCTTTATCATGCCTACAATTATAAAACTCTTTAGTCACTATCTCATGTGTACCTCACTTTGTCCTCTATTATTCGATCCTTATCTCTCAGTTCCCTCCACTCACTGCACTCTCCTCTCACTGCACTCTCCTCTCACTGCACTCTCCTCTCACAGCACTCCCCTCTCACAGCACTCTCCTCTCACAGCACTCTCCTCTCACTGCACTCTCCTCTCACAGCACTCTCCTCTCACTGCACTCTCCTTTCACAGCACTCCCCTCTCACAGCACTCTCCTCTCACAGCACTCCCCTCTCACAGCACTCTCCTCTCACAGCACTCCCCTCTCACAGCACTCTCCTCTCACAGCACTCCCCTCTCACAGCACTCTCCTCTCACTGCACTCTCCTCTCACAGCACTCTCCTCTCACAGCACTCTCCTCTCACAGCACTCCCCTCTCACAGCACTCTCCTCTCACAGCACTCTCCTCTCACAGCACTCCCCTCTCACAGCACTCCCCTCTCACTGCACTCTCCTCTCACAGCACTCCCCTCTCACAGCACTCTCCTCTCACAGCACTCCCCTCTCACAGCACTCTCCTCTCACAGCACTCCCCTCTCACAGCACTCTCCTCTCACAGCACTCCCCTCTCACAGCACTCTCCTCTCACAGCACTCCCCTCTCACAGCACTCCCCTCTCACTGCACTCTCCTCTCACAGCACTCCCCTCTCACAGCACTCTCCTCTCACAGCACTCCCCTCTCACAGCACTCTCCTCTCACAGCACTCCCCTCTCACAGCACTCTCCTCTCACAGCACTCTCCTCTCACAGCACTCCCCTCTCACAGCACTCCCCTCTCACTGCACTCTCCTCTCACAGCACTCCCCTCTCACAGCACTCTCCTCTCACAGCACTCCCCTCTCACAGCACTCTCCTCTCACAGCACTCCCCTCTCACAGCACTCTCCTCTCACAACACTCTCCCCTCACTGCACTCTCCTCTCACTGCACTCTCCTCTCACAGCACTCCCCTCTCACAGCACTCCCCTCTCACAGCACTCTCCTCTCACAGCACTCTCCTCTCACAGCACTCCCCTCTCACAGCACTCTCCTCTCACAGCACTCCCCTCTCACAGCACTCTCCTCTCACAGCACTCTCCTCTCACAGCACTCCCCTCTCACAGCACTCCCCTCTCACAGCACTCTCCTCTCACAGCACTCTCCTCTCACAGCACTCCCCTCTCACAGCACTCCCCTCTCACAGCACTCTCCTCTCACAGCACTCCCCTCTCACAGCACTCCCCTCTCACAGCACTCTCCTCTCACAGCACTCCCCTCTCACAGCACTCCCCTCTCACAGCACTCCCCTCTCACAGCACTCTCCTCTCACAGCACTCCCCTCTCACAGCACTCCCCTCTCACTGCACTCTCCTCTCACAGCACTCCCCTCTCACAGCACTCTCCTCTCACAGCACTCCCCTCTCACAGCACTCTCCTCTCACAGCACTCCCCTCTCACAGCACTCTCCTCTCACAGCACTCCCCTCTCACAGCACTCTCCTCTCACAGCACTCTCCTCTCACAGCACTCCCCTCTCACAGCACTCCCCTCTCACAGCACTCCCCTCTCACAGCACTCTCCTCTCACAGCACTCCCCTCTCACAGCACTCCCCTCTCACAGCACTCTCCTCTCACAGCACTCCCCTCTCACAGCACTCTCCTCTCACAGCACTCCCCTCTCTGTATAACTGTTTCTCTTCCATCTATGATTCTGATGCTACATTATCTTTCCTCTCATTTTTCACTTCTCTCTAAGCTACCCCACTCCCATACCACATGCTCTTTAGCTGTCCCTCCCCATCTCTCTTACTCTCACACCCTTTCTTCCATGCTAAAATCATCTCTCTTTCCCACAGTACTCTATAACCCCTTTTCTATCTCAGCACTTCCTTTGTGTCTCACTCAGATCATCTGTTGCTATTCTCTCTCTATCAGAGAAATACAAGAAAAGGGAATTGCATTGGAAGTATTCCTGAGAATCATATAATTAGTGGTGAATTAAAGAAACCAAGTCCCTTTCCTATATTTATCGAACATGTAAAATGGAAATTGAGTCACCCAACTCAAAGGCTAAGTTATCCTTTTTTTATTAGGATCACTAATACAAAAAGAGAAACCCAAACAAAACTTTAATAGATGAACTCCTCTCTATCGCTGTAATGGTTCACTTAATTAGAAAAAAGTTGTAGTCTCATTAGTTAGAACTTGCAAAGGGAAGCTAGTACTGCTAATAGCTACCACCAGGGGGCATCCCACTTTTCAATAGAATAACCAGAGTGAGCAAACATTAAACCCTGTGCGCATCACTGCAAAATCTTCCAGCCTACTTGCTCCATGCTATTACATTCCCCTTTTTAGGTAGTGAGCACATGGAAGCTCCCAACCAGCCATAATACACAAGGCCGGTGCTACAATAGAGGCAAACTAAGCAACCAAGGGTGCCCCTGCAGTGTATGAATTACATAGATATCTATTTTTTAATATATATATATTTTCTGTGCTTCATAGTATGGGCCATATGTGGTGGCATAATGGCTAGAAGGTGAGGAGACTCCCCTGGGACATAGGGAGACAGAGAGTGCAGGTCAGCCAGAACAGCTGGAAGTAACTGGCTAAAATATCTCACTGCACACCCCTGAACTCTCTAGAAAACTTTAGCAGCCTTTATAAAATTTGGTGCTGCTGGTGACAGCAGTGGGACTCACCTCCAGTCACAGCCTAATGGGTAGGCTTACCATATTGCCGCTTTAAAAAGGAACACATATGAAAAATACATATGTCAGGGCTGTTTAAAGAATTTTTTTGAATAATGTTCCATTATATGAACCCTGACATATGTATTTTTCATATGTGTCCCTTTTTAAAGCAGCAATATGTTCACCCTACTAATGGGTATTGCGGGGGCTGATGGGAGGAGCACTAACAAACCTCTAACTTTTGATATACTGCAAGTGCATGATATCTGGTGTCTGTATGTTTGTATATATATATATATATATATATATATATATATATATATAAAGTTATACATATACAGTACCACGTCTATTGTCTACTCTACATTAAAGTGTATAGATGGTCATCATCATTATTCAGCACAACATGTCCTATTTCAGTGTATAGCAACTTGGTATAAATATAGAGGGCTGTGTGTTCATTGTCAGTGTAAAAATGTTCAGCATTATTATGCTCACCATCAGTGTATAGTCACCCATCATCATTACACATTGCAGACTGTTCTGTTTTTTAATGTATGAACCCTTAATATCATTAAAGGGACGTGAAACCCAACATTTTCCTTTCATGATTCAGATAGAGAATACAATTTTAAACAACTATGCAATTTACTAATATTATCTAATTTGCTTCATCTTGGTATCTTTTGTTGAAGCAACAGCAGCACTGCACTACTGGGAGCTAGCTGAACACATTAAGTGAATCAATAACTTGAGGCATAAATGTGCAGCCACCAATCAGCAGCTCTTGAACCTACTTTGGTATCCTTAAAAAAAAGCATACAAAGACAACAAAACAAATTAAATAATAGAAGCAAATTGGAAAGCTATTTGTAATCATATACACTATCTGAATCAAGAAAGAAAATCAATGGGGTTTAATGTCCCCTTTAACCAGTGTAACATATATGTTATCAGTGTATAGGTCCAGTGCAACATGTTTATTAGTGTATAGATGTCTTGCAGTGTTGAGTTCATTCGTGTATACATGTTCATTATCATCACTATAGAGCATTGGTTTTCAAACCTGTCCTCAGCCCTCCCCAACAGGCCAGGTTTTCAGGATTACCTTGTATGAGAGCAGGTAAAAAATCAGTTTACTAATCAGCTGAGTATTTCACCTGTGCTCCAGATCAGATATCCTCAAAACATAGCCTGTTAGAGAGGCCTGAGGACAGGTTGGAAAACCAGTGATATATAGTGACACAAAGTAAGTGTGAGTTGTAAAATCTTGCTATTACTTTACTGCAAGTTAATGTGATCTATTGTAGGGCTTAAAATGTATATTTAAGGGGATATTTATCAAGATGCATTCGCAGCTTCTGAAAACTTACAAATAAGGCTTGCAAGAGTCAGCCTGCAAACACAAATGTAAGACTAGGTCTCTGCTTCTTATCCTAGGCTGCAGAAATAAATCACCTCAAACTCACTTATTTGAGGGGGATTTACAGGGCCTGCTCTCACATAATTGGTTGTCCAGGAGCACAGGGGAAGGATTGAACAACAGAGCTCTTGCCAAGTGGTGATTGCAAGGGGACAGGTTCTCTGCTTGACAACTTGTCCGTCCTACAGTTCCTGTTAGACATGCACTAGTATCAGCCTAGGTATGATGGTGAGAATGAAAAGAGGTCATCTTGGCTTCAGGTTCATGTGTTTTATATATTGTAACTAGTGTTGATTTATTTCCACTTTGGTACATTATGTCATAAAGAAATTAACCCTTATAGCTATTATAAGGAATTTGATGTGATAAAGGAAATGTATTTTCTCTATCATTATTTTATCTATTATTATAAATAAAATACAGCTAGATTAAAAGTTTGGCGTTATGATTGAAAAAGCATTGTTATGCTTCATAACGCTGCTTTTTCCCTAACACCGCTATTACAAGTCTTGTAGGTATAGGTGTACCGCCCACCATTTTGGCCGTCCCGCAACGTCAGTACCGCACTTTTTAAAAAGTCCTTTTTCAATGGGACTCCCATAGCGCCGGTATTGCGAGTTTGCCTGGGAGGCCAAAAAGTGAGCGGTACACTCTATAACCACAAGATTTGCACCGCCATCTAAAGTCAGTAGTTATGAGTTTTACGTTACAAAGCTGCACCATAGTACTCATAACTAAAGTGTTCAAAAGTACACTAACACCCATAAACTACCTATTAACCCCTACACCGAGGCCCTCCCGCATCGCAAGCACTATAATAAAATTATTAACCCCTAATCTGCCGCTCCGGATATCGCCACCACTAAAACAAATTATTAACCCCTATTCCGCCACTCCCAGACATCGTCGCCTCTATAATAAACTTATTAACCCCTAAACCGCCCTCCCACATTGCAAATACTATTTAAAGATTATTAACCCCTAATATGCCGTCCGCTCACACCGCCGCAATAATAAACCTATTAACCACTAAACCGCAAGCCCCCACAAAGAAATACAGTATAATAAATTATTAACCCCTAAACCTCTGACCTCCCACATCACTAACGCTACATAAATATATTAACCCCTAATCCTAACCCTAACGTAACCCTAACCTAACGTAACCCTAAGCCTAACACCCCCTAACTTAAATATAATTAAAATAAATCTAAATAAACCTTACAATTATTAACTAAATAATACCTATTTAAAACTAAATACAAACTTACCTGTACAAATAAACCTAAGCTAGCTACAAAATAACTAATAGTTATATTGTAGCTATTTTAGGATTTATTTTTATTTCACAGGTAAATTTGAATTTATTTTAACTAGGTAGACTAGTTAGTAAATAGTTATTAACTATTTACTAGCTACCTAGTTAAAATAAATACAAAGTTACCTGTAAAATAAAACCTAACCTGCCTTACACTAAAACCTAACATTACAATTGGCTGATTGGAACAGCCAATAGAATGAGAGTTCAATCCAATTGGCTGATTGGATCAGCCAATAGGATGAAAGCTCAATCCTATTGCCTGATTGCAACAAATGATGTTGAAAATCCTGAGACTTTCTTAAGGAACCTAATGATGACGTGTAGATTGAGAAGAGAAGGGAACCAAGGACAGAGCCTTGCGGTACCCCAACAGAAAGTGGTAAAGGGGAAGATGATGCACCAGAGAAGGCTACACTAAAGGTACGGTTAGACAGGTAGGAATAAAACCATGAAAGGACTGCATCGCAAATGCCGAAGGAGTGGAGGGTTTGGAGTAGAAGAGGGTGGTCAACAGTATTGAGGGTTGCAGACAGATCAAGGAGGATTAACAGTGAAAATAGCCTTTTGATTTAGCTGTAAGTAGGTCATTGACAACCTTGATGATTGTTGTCTCTGTGGAGTGTTGGGGGTGAAATCCAGATTGCAGTGGGTCACAGTGGGAGTTTGATGTAAGGAAATGGGATAGACTTGCATATATACATTTTTCAAGAAGCTTTGAGGCAAAGGGCAGTAGGGAAATAGATGGTTAATTGGATGGGGAGGGTGGATTGAGAGAAGTTTTTTTGAGGATAGGTGTAACCAGTGCATGTTTTAGAGATGAGAGAAATATACTAGTGCTGAGGGAGAAGTTGAAAATGTCTGTGATTATAGAGTTAAGGGTAGAAGAGAGGGAAGGGGGTAGCTGTGAGGGGATGGGATCAAGGGGACAGGTAGTGAGGTGAGAGGACAGTATAAGGGCAGAAAATTATTTCTCAGTAACAAAGGTGAAAGAGCTCAATTTATGCTATGTGGGTTCTGGATGATTGCAGGCTTTTGAGGGGGTGGGAGACTGGTAGTATGTTGAGAGATGATTTCGTTTCTGATGGAGTCAATTTTTTTATTGAAGTTGCTGGCAAAATTTTGAACAGAGAAAGAAGTTGTGTTAGGATTTGGAGGTGGGCGGAGAAGAGTATTGAAAGTGGAGAACAGATGTTTTGAGTTTGAAGAAAGAGTAGAGAAGTAATTTTGCTTAGAAATATTGAGGGCAGAATAGTAGGAGTTTATGATGAATTTGTAGTGAAGAAAGTCAGCGGAACTCCGAGATTTTCTCCAATGTCCCTTAGCAGTACAGGAACATCTTAGTAGGTACCGTGTCAGAGAAGTATGCCAGGGCTGAGGATGAGTGTGTGACTTCCGAGCTATGGTAGGAGGGGCCAAATTGTCAAGGACCGATGTATGGGTGGAATTGTAGTGGCAGATAGATTGGTCAGATCAGTAAAAGGAGGAGATGGTACAGATGAGAGGTTTGAGAGAGAGCTAGAGAGCTGTTACTGATCTAGTGACTTAATGCTTCTGTGGAGTTTGGTGTGAGGGGTAGAAGGAGGGAGAGTTGTAGGGAGTGATGTGATGTTGCAAGTGAGGAAATAATGATCAGAAAGAGGAAAATGTGTGTGATGAAAGTGGGAAGTGACGTCATGGGATGGGGCGGGGCTTAGGTCCGTTAGTCTATATCACAGTTACTAAGTGAGATCAATGCTACCAGATGTATATTTCCATGCTCTGCAATAAAACCGTGTTGTACCCTCTTTGCTGTGTCCTGCATCTCATGACATGGTGTCAGAAGTTTTTGCCTGTGCTTCTGTTTCCTGATTGATGGCGATGTCAAAGTTTACCCCACCTGAGCCTTTTGATTTCTCTCAGCCTGCAGCTTGGCCCACATGGCATCAACGGTTTCAGTGCTTCAGGATTGCTTCCAAGCTGGACAAGGAGAGTAGGGAAGTACAAGTTAATACTCTTTTATACTCTATGGAGAAAGATGTGGAGCCAGTGTTCAATGCCTTTACTTTCCAAGAAGGGGAAGAATTTGACTTTGAAATAGTTATGAATAAACTCACTGGCCACTTTGTGCCCAAAAGAAATTTGATTCATGAGAGGGCTTGTTTTCACAAATGTGCCCAGTGTGTGGGAGAATCTGTGGAGTCATTTGTGCGCAGCCTGCATGAACTAGCTGAATTCTGTGAGATTGGTGTTGCTAAAGAGGAGCAAATCAGAGACAGAATAGTCATAGGAATTGCAGATGCTGAAGTCTCACTGAAGCTACAGTTAGAGTCTGATTTAACATTAGATGGGCTATAAGGATGGCCCGCCAGAGTGAACTGGTGAAAAAGCATAGTGCTGATCTGAGGTCTGAGAGTATTGTGGATGAAGTGCAGCAGTTCAGGAGATCTGCTAGTGAAAGGCACAGTGTGAGCGGTAGACCTAGGGCAACAGATAGGCCCAGAAGTGGATGGGCGCAGCATGTCCGATGCACACGGTGCAACCGTGCCCATGATCAGAGTGTCATATGCCCTGCTAAAGACAAAAGATGTAGAAAATGTAACAGGATGGGCCATTTTGAAGTGGTGTGTAAGACTGAATATATTAAGGAGATGCAGGTGGATAGTGACCAGGAGGGTCAAGAAGTGTCCTTTGTAGGGTCTGTTGTTGAACGGCCGGGTTCAGAATATGATTGCAGAGTTACTCTTACTGTAATGGGAAAAACAGGAGCAGACATCACTGTAATGTCTCTTGCAGCATTCATAAAACTGCCTCGACAGCCCCAGCTGGCGAAAGTCACAACAAAAGTCCATAGTCCTGGTGGCCGCAATTGACATTTCTTGCCAGCTGCGAGTACAAGCAAAGGAAATTCACCATGTGGGTGCATGTGATTGGAGGTCAGTTTGTTAACAACTTATTGAGCAGAAAAGCAGCCTGTGGTTTGGGCCTAGTAGCCAGAGTGAATGAGATCTCAGAAGATATGTTTGGTGAATTGGGCCTACTGAATTGCAATCCAGTCCATATATCACTTAAAGGTGACACAGTCCCATACAGCATTACCACTCCTCGTAGAATTCCGTTCCCGCTCATGCCTCAAGTAGAGAAGGAGCTTCTGCGTATGAAGAATATGGGGGTTATTGAAGAGGTTGTTGAAGCAACTGACTGGTGTGCCCCCATTGTGCCTGTTGCAAAGAAAAACTGGAAGGTACGCATCTGCATAGACTTGAAAAGGCTGAATGAGGCGGGGAAGAGAGAGAGATATGTGCTGCCAACACTTGAAGACATAGCTCTGAAATTGGCTGGGGCAAAGTTCTTCTCTACATTGGATGCTTCTAGCGGCTTCTGGCAGATACCTCTAGATCAAAAGTGCCGCAAACTGACTACCTTCATTACACCGGTAGGTCAGTTTTGCTTCTGCAGACTCCCCTTTGGGATATCCTCTGCTCCTGAAATCTTTCAAAGAGAAATGAGTTCTCTCCTAAGAGACCACGTGGGCACAGCAGTCGTCATGGACGACATCTTAGTGTATGCGTCTACATTGGAGGAACATGATCAGCGATTGAGCTGTGTGCTGCAGACTATCAGACAGTCCGGGCTGAAGCTAAATAAAGAGAAATGCCATTTTAGGAAAGCTGAGTTATTGTATGTTACTTTGGGCATATCATTAATGGGGATGGCATCAAGCCAGACCCCTAGAAAAATTGTGCTATTGAACAGATAAAAAGTCCTTCTGATGTAAATGAGCTGAGACAAATATTGGGCCTTGTAAATTATGTGGGCAGGTTCCTTCCAGATTTATCCACAATACTACACCCTATCACAGAGTTGCTAAAGAAAGATGTTGCCTGGGTCTGGGGACCTTCACAGGAAGAATCTTTTATGCAGGTCAAGTCCCTGCCGGGGTCTGCCCCAGTGTTGGGGTTCTACAACCCTTCCAAAAAGACTGTGGTTAGTGCTGATGCGAGCAGTAATGGGTTAGGGGCCGCCCTCCTGCAGTTGAATGAAAACAAACTACAGCCCATCGCCTACTGTTCCCGTACACTGACG
Organism: Bombina bombina; assembly: GCF_027579735.1. Lineage (NCBI taxonomy): Eukaryota > Metazoa > Chordata > Amphibia > Anura > Bombinatoridae > Bombina > Bombina bombina. The sequence goes on from NC_069499.1 coordinate 589,493,572, forward strand.
GCTGCTGAGTCAAAATACGCCCAAATTGAGAAAGAGTGCCTGGCTGCAGTTTGGGCCTGTGAGCGCTTTCAGCGTTACCTAGTGGGTGTAGAGAAATTTAGTCTGGAGACTGACCATAAATCTCTAGTCCCTCTAATCAACTCCTATGATATTGACAAAACACCATCTAAGATGCCAGAGACTTCTAATGAGGCTTCTCAGGTTCAACATTCAGGCAGTGCATGTGCCGGGGAAACAACTGGTTGTGGCAGATACACTATCCAGGCTCCCGCTGGCTGCTGCTGAAGAGTCTTCAACGGAATCAGATGTGAAAGTGTATGTAAATTCAGTTTTGGCCTCCAAATCCATTTCTTCAGGGAAGCTAGAACAAATAAAGAAATAGACATATTTAGATACAGACCTTCAAGAAGTTATAAAGTACATTAAAGAAGGTTGGCCCGAGAGTTGGGCAGCCTGGATGTCTTTAAGTGCTTACCAGTCAGAAAGGTCGCAGCTCACGGAGCTGGATGGGTTGGTGCTGTTCTAGGACCGCACTGTTATTCCTGTTAGCAGGAGATGTTAAACAGGATTCACGATGGCCACTTAGGCATTACAAAGTGCAGAGAAAGGGCAGCTACAGCAGTATGGTGGCCTGGAATCAGTTCCGACATTGCAAGCCATGTGTCTAAATGTGCCTTTTGCCGGGAATGCCAGCCTACTCAGAAAAGGGAGCTCTTGATTTCTACTCCGCTGCCTGCAGGCCAGTGGCAGAAAATAGCTGCTGATTTGTGCGAACTGCACAGGAAAAAGTTTCTAGTTCTGATCAACTACTATTCCAGGTATTTGGAAATTGCACCTTTGAATGAAATCACAAGTCAAGCCGTTATCACTCGTCTCAAGAGCTTGTTCGCCTGGTGGGGCATACCAATGGAGTTGGTGAGTGATAACGGAATGCAGTTCACTTCCACAGAGTTCAGTTCTTTCAGCAGAGAATATGATTTTGTACATTCCAACTCAAGTCCACATTACCCGCAGGCCAATGGAATGGCTGAAAGGACAGTTCAAACAACAAAGTTCATTTTGAAGCAATCTGAGCCGTACCTGGCCCTCTTGTCCTATAGGGCGACACCCATTCAAGCCACAGGGTTTAGCCCGGCACAGCTGATGCTAGGACACCAGATTTGCACACCTTACCCTCTGTGGGTGTCTTCCAGCCAACTAGCTCTATTCCTCGGGACGAGGTCCTTAGGAGGGATGAAGAGGCAAAAAGAGGCTATTGATTCTTCTACGACAGGAGACATTCTGTGAGGCCCTTGCAGGAGCTGAATGCAGGGCAAAGTGTCTGAATTAAACTGGATGATGAGAAGAAATGGAAGACGCCTGCTACGGTATTAGGATGCTCTCCAGAACCAAGGTCTTACGTAGTCCTTACTGATGGAGGGACAATTACACGTCAAAATCGTAAACATCTTCAGCCTGTACCTGAGAGTTTGGAACTGGATGCCTCAGTGCCACCGCCGGTGGGATCCCCTGTTTTAAAAGGGGTGCCTTCCCCTCAGCAAGATCACAGTGGAGATATGTCTTTGCCTCCAGCAGACTCTCAATCACCTTCTTCTGTATCAGAGGACAGTTCATGTAGAGTTACATCAAGCGGAAGAGTGGTGAAACTTCCGGCCCGATATCGGGATTGACATTAGTTAGAACAGTGACCGGAAGTATGGGCAGAATAATCCCATGGTCACTGTGGACTAGGGTAGTCTACCCCGATGTTCAAGTCAGGATGTAATTCATGTTGTTTATGCAGATATTCTCTTTTACCTGTTATTTTTTATATTCTATACAAAACTGTTGTTGTATGATTCTTGTATACCTTATTTGTTGTATCCAAATGAATTTTTTTTTTATGTTTTGTCCTTTGAAAAGGGGGAAGATGTGATGAGAGTGGGAAGTGACGTCACCGGATGGGGCGGGGTTTAGGTCCGTTAGTCTATGTCGCAGTTACTAAGTGAGATCAATGCTACAGATGTATATTTCCATGCTCTGCAATAAAACAGTGTTGTATCCCCTTTGCTGTGTCCTGCATCTCATGACAATGTGTATTTGTAAAGTTTGAGAGAGTGCATCGGTAGCTGAAAATCAGATCAAGTCAGTGACCATCTTTGTGAGTAGGAGAGTCAGTCCATTGTGACAGACCAAGGGAGGATGTGAGTTGAAGAAGTTGTTTTGCAGAGGAGGCAGTGGAATTGTCAAAAGGGAGATTGAAGTCCCAAAGAATGAGGGCAGGGGTGTCTGAGGAAAGGAAATAAGATAGCCAGGTTGCAAAATGGTCTAGTGAGTTGAGGAGCCAAGGGGACGATAAATGACTGCAACACGTATAGAGAGGGGAGAGAATTAGCAAATCACCTGGGATTCGAATGAGGAAAATGTGAGGGAAGAAATGGGTGGTATTTTTTTTGTTTTTTAAATATTTATTTATGTTGTTAAAAGGTGCAACAAGACGAAAGTAAAAATACCTACACTATCTCCTTGTCTATTTCCAGACCTAGTTGTGTGGCTAAATTGGAGAACCCCATGTGACAGTGCAGCAGTGGATGCTGTGTCTGAAAGAGAGAGCCAGGTTTCTGTGAGAGCCAGAAGGTTGAGGAAGTGGGAAGAGTTAATGGATAGAAGTGAGCTGGTTGCAAACAGCACAAGAGTTCCAGAGTGCACAAGTGAAGGAAGTGGTGGTTTTAGAGACAAAAGGAATTAGAGTAAGGTTACCAGAGTTTTGTTTAATAAGCTTATGGAAAGGCACACATGGATGTGCAAGGCAAGGAAGTTGTGGGGGACCAGGATTCGGGGAGATATTGCCAGCAGCTATTAAGAGCAAGAGGGAGAGTGACATAAGAGGAGATACAGATTTGCAGTATTGGGACTGTTTTTGAGATGAGTTGCAAGGAGGAGAGAATGTGTTAAGGAATATATGAAGTACATGAGTGCAAAAGTAAGGTGAGGGTTAGAGAGATGGGCTAATGAACAGTGCACGTGGTGAGGGGGAAGGAGTAAGTGAATAAAATAGTCTGTTATAGAGAGGTAGAAAAAAGGAATATGAAGATATTGATCATTTTTACAAAAGAAGGAAACAGTGAAATACATAAAACACTGTATTACAATAGAACTTGCCTTGTCCCTTGTTCACTCCTTGTTCGATTCTTGTATAATTATTTAATGCCTCACTTATAAATGTTCACTTAAGATATGTGAACATATGAAGTTACAATACTACTAATTACACCAGCAATGCTACCCCATAGAAGTATTATAGGACAGCGCATTCAGCTGATTCCACTAAATTAGTTAATGACATGACCAAAGACAGTCAAAAGTTAAATTGTGAAAGTTTGATTCAGGGTGAGACAATCGAATTTGGGAGGGGGCTGAGGTTATACCATTAGTGAACTTATAAATTTAGGAATTATAACAAATATTGACAAGGTTTGAACATCACATAGCCAAAAGACAATAAAGATATCATCACAGTAAATACAGAACTTATTTCACAGACTACAAAATAACACAGAGTATAATAGCCACAGAAAGCAGCAATGAATTAAGCAGGAGATGATGCAGGACCCAATTCACTTATGACTAAATGAAGTAGGGTTTAGTGCACTTGGTCTAACGTGGTGTCGGGTTAGCTCGCTCCATTAAAGTTTATGGGAAGAAGTTAATGCTGTCGCAAGTCTTGAAGTAATCGTGCATTGAGTTTCACTCACACACAAACCAAAGTGCTAAATAGAGCACCACTTGTAATCTGGGCCCATGTCGGTAAAATACAAACTAGGTAGCAATCCTTAGAGATGATAACAAATTACAGTAGTTGGCTCAAAGTTACAATTCCAGTAGCTGTTTGTGACCTACAAAAAACACTGATCACCATGGCCGTAACTAGACCAAAGCACAGTTTCTGGCTGTTTGCAATCAGCAGAACCTGGGCCGGCAACCTCATAGGAGAAGGAAGATCTGGTTCTCAGTAACTATTATTCTCCCACCTTGGTTAGTCTGTTCCAGAGAATATGTAGCTGCACATCTTTCCTGAACAAATATGGTGGCACTGTAAGAATCAAGCCTGATTAGTGAGGATGAAATGTGATATAAATTTGTAGCACAGTATCAAATGAGAATACTATTACCAGGTAAACCCAAATAGATATATGTGCAGTTATTCTAAGAATGATTATTCCCTGCATAGAATACGCTCTACAGTATAATGTGCAATGTTAGGAACAATATCATTATTAATGTTAGAAAAAACAGACTTGTAAAATTATAAGAGGATAAGGAATAGGTGAAACTTTCCAAATGAATAAGTAAGGAGAAATTTGTTATTGCAACCGGATTATGAAAAAAAACTAAATACTCTGCAAATAAGTCTATCCAAGTGTATTAGATTGAATCACAATGTGGAGAAAATCAGGAAAATGTTATAGTGCTTATCAAGGTTTTGTACCTTTCAATCTGTGAGAGCGGTAGGCAGTGACAATCACTTCCGGGTTCTGTACGCTGCGAGTGCAGCAGGAGTAGAGACACGCTGAAGCCGGCTGACTGACAGCGTGTGACGTCACGAATCTCCGATGCAGCCGAAATCACAGTAATGTTAAGGTAACGGAACAGATTTAGAATATAACTGTTGGAAGTTCAAAATCCGGTTATTCTTAATGGGAGCCACAAGGGTGATTAAATAATATGTGAGCACATAAGATGGTACAGAATGCGAAAGTCCACAGATAAACAGACAGCTTGAGTAAACGTGAATACTTGCCAATCTCTAGATAAGAGTCTTTGAGAAAGTTGTTACAGGCTGGAATACTCTGGGAGAATCCTTGTTAAATGTTCTGGTAAGGAGTTAAATCCAGTTGAAGAGGAAATATGGTTCTAAGTAGAAACTTACAGAGAACTGCGAGGCTCAGTGTTACTCTGAGGAGAATAACAAAATACTAAGCAAGGTGTGCTTAGTGTTCAGGTGTTTTATGGAAGGGAAAAGGTTGTAATTGGCTGATCTCTAATTAAGGAAACAGTACACCCTAAACCCTGACATGACTCCCCCCTCAAACAAGCTGATCCTCAGCTTGGAGTCTGGGGCGATCTGGATATCTCCTGTGGAACTGGGAAACAAGTCGAGGTGCATTAAGATTGGATGCGGGTTCCCAGGTATCATCATCCTCTGAGTATCCCTTCCACCTAACTAAATATTCCAGAATTCCCTTAGAAAACCTTGAATCGAGTACATCTTTCACCTCGTAGACATCTGAGTCTTGGATGGATCTAATCGGCAGCAATTGGGGTGTAATGTTTCTTGTAGGAACGTAGGGTTTGAGAAGGGAAACATGGAAAGTTGGATGTATTCTCATAGATGATGGTAAATCTAAGGTAACTGCGTTCTGATTTATTACCCTAGTAATGGGGAAAGGTCCGCAGAATTTTTGCGTCATTTTCCTACTAGGGAGATGTAGCTTCAGATTTTTCGTTGACAACCATACCTGGTCTCCAATTTGGTACGAAGGTGGTTGTCTGTGCCGCAAATCATAATAGTGCTTTTGGGAGTTCTGAGCTTTAGAAATATTTTCTTTGATAACCCGAAAATTGTCTAGGAGTGCATTATTCCATTCATCAACCAAAGGAGAATTGGAAGGAGTAGTACTAACTGAAATGATGGTGGGATGGTACCCATAATTTGCAAAGAACGGAGATAATTTTGTGGATGAGTTGGTCAGGTTATTGTAGGAGAATTCAGCGAAGGGTAGGTATGTTATCCAGTTGTCTTGCTGATAAGAACAAAAACAGCGTAAGTACTCATCTAACCATTGGTTGATTCTTTCAACCTGTCCGTTTGCTTGTGGATGGAAAGATGTTGTATATTGATGGGTTATGTTAAGAGATTGACAGAGACTTTTCCAAAATTTAGATGTGAACTGGGATCCCCTGTCAGATATCAGAACTGTTGGAACTCCATGAAGCCGAATCACATGTTGTATGAAAAGTTTAGCTGTTTCTGCTGAAGTGGGAAGCTTATGATATGGGATAAAATGCGACATTTTGGTGAAACTGTCAACTACTACCATGATAGTGGTATAATTTTTTGATGGAGGTAGATCCACAATGAAGTCAACTCCTACTTGCTTCCAGGGTCTGTCAGAAGTTGGGATGGATATTAAAAGCCTGTATGGTAGTTTCCGTTCTGTTTTGCATACTTGACAAGTAACACAACTCTTTATGTAACTTGAGACAGTTTCCCTCAACTGAGGCCACCAGTATGTCCTTGTTATAAGTTCAATGGTGCGTGATTCACCTGGATGTCCAGCTAAGGGTGAATCATGGTGGTGTTGTAGGATGTGATGTCTCAATTCTTTAGGAACATAGATCATGTTCTTGAAGTAGTATAATCCGTCTTTCAGTTCCAAAGGAACCTTAGTGTCAGTGGGTGAATTATTCGAGGAGTTCTTTATATCAGTAAGGAAGTCTGAAGTTAATCCGATGAAGCGTTCAGAAGGAATTATAGATCTGGGATTTTCATTAGGAATGGGTTCAGAAAATTGTCGAGAGAGAGCATCCGCTTTTCCATTTTTATTTGCAGGGCGGTATAGAATTTGGAAGTCGAATCTTGCGAAGTAAAGACTCCACCTTACCTGTCTAGCCGATAGAGTTTTGTTATTTTGCAGGTATTGGAGATTTTTGTGGTCCGTGTAAATTATAAAGGGCATCTTCGCACCTTCTAGTAAGTGTCTCCAGAATTCTAACGATTTGCGGATGGCGAGTAATTCTTTGTCTCCTATGGCGTAATTCCTCTCTGCTGATGTCATACTCTTTGAAAAATAGGAGATTGGATGTAAAGGATCTTTGGATGTTTTCTGTTGTGAAAGTACTGCTCCAATCGCAAAGTCTGAAGAATCAACTTCCAGTACATATTGTAAATCAACATTCGGGAATTTAAGTATGGGTGCTTCTGTAAAAGTTTGTTTCAGGAATTCAAATACTCTGGAATGAGTTTGATTCCAATGAAATTGTTGAGTAGAACCAGTAAGTTGTGTGAGTGGTCTCACAATAGAAGAAAAATTCTTTATAAATTTTCTGTAATAATTGGCAAATCCTAAGAACCTTTGGAGAGACTTTTTGTCCTTAGGTATTGGCCAATTTTTTACTGATTCAACCTTCTCGGTTTGCATTTGGATACCGTCAGGTGATATAGTGTAGCCTAGGAATGAGATAGTGGTATTATGGAAAGAACACTTTTCTAATTTGGCATATAGTTTATGCGTTTGTAAACGGGCTAATACCCAACGGACATGTTTTATATGTTCTGTTAAGTTGTTGGAGTAGATTAAAATGTCGTCTAAGTATACTACTAGACATATGTCTAGTAAATCCCGGAAAATATCATTGATGAAGTGTTGGAACGTTGCGGGGGCATTACAAAGACCGAATGGCATCACAAGGTATTCATAAAGTCCATACCGAGTTCTGAAAGCTGTGAGCCATTCGTCGCCTTCTCTTATACGTATGAGATTGTATGCCCCGCGCAAGTCCAACTTAGTAAAAATGGTAGCATTACTTAATCTTTCAATTAATTCCGGGATGAGAGGTAACGGATAACGGTTTTTTACCGTCCGTTTATTAAGCTCTCGATAATCTATTATCGGCCTAAGGGATGTGTCTTTGTTGGTTACAAAGAACATTCCGGCTGCTGCGGGTGAAGAAGAGGGTCTGATGAAACCCTTCCGTAAATTATCTTGCAAATACTGTTTTAAATGTATCAACTCTGGGTGACTCAATGGGTATAAATGACCAACCGGTAATGTTGCACCAGGGATTAATTCAATTGGCCAATCATATACTCGGTGAGGAGGAAGAGTTTCAGCCTCAACTTTGCTAAAGACCTCTACGAAGTCTTGGTATGGTTCCGGTATTTGTATGTGTTCTAATTCTGTGTGAAGTACTTTATGATGTGGATAACAAGTGTTTTCACAAAATTTTGATTGGAAGGTAACAGTTAAAGTAGTCCAATCAATATGAGGATTGTGTGTCTGTAGCCAGTATAAGCCTAATACTATAGGAAAATGGGGTGATGGAATTACATTGAATGTTATATATTCGGTGTGTCCATCCTCAGTAGTGACTAATATAGGTATTGTGTTGTGTGTTATAGGACTATTTGCTATCACTGAGCCGTCAATAACTTTGAGTGAGACTGGTGTTTTCTTCAACACAATAGGTATTTTATTTTTCAATACAGTAGATTTATCTATAAAGTTGCCAAAGGCTCCAGAGTCAACGATGGCAGAAGTAGACAATCTCCTAAGGTCCCACTGTAAAAGGAGAGATAGTTTGCAATAAGATATTTGTTTATCTAAACTTTGAGTATTGTTAATATGGACAAACTTACTCTTTTTATTTTTTCGTAGTATAGGGCAGTCCGTAACTGTATGACTGGGATTCGCACAATACATACAGAGGTGGTTGGTTCTTCTCCTTATCCTTTCTTCAGGAGATAACGGTCCACGTATAACTCCTATTTCCATGGGGGTAACATGCTCTGTAGGTGGGGATTTTGTATGTGCATAGGTGGAGGTGTTGGCTTTAAATGTTGGATCAAAATGACCACGTTCCGCTTTGCGGTCCCTGAGCCTACGGTCGATTTGGGTTGCGACTTTCATTAAGGCATCCAGGGTACTTGGAAGCTCTATACGAGCTAGCTCATCCTTAACGGGGTCAGACAATCCCAATCTGAATTGGTTTCTAAGGGAAACCAAGCTCCATGCTGAGTCAGATGCGTACAGCTTAAATTCAGTGGTATATTCTTCCACTGTCTTTTTTCCTTGTTTTAAGCTCCTCATCTTCTGTTCCGCCGTTAGTTGTATATCAGTATCTCTATATAGCTCATCCATAGCTTGAAAAAAATCTGTTAGTGAATTTAGTAGAGGATCATTTGTTTCACACAAATGATCTGCCCAAATTCTGGGTTCGGATCTTAGAAATGATATTGTGGACAAAACCCTTACCCTGTCAGTGGGGTAAGTTTTTGGTTTTAAATTAAAGAGCAAGTAGCAAGCATTCTTAAACTGCCTGTAGGATTTTCTATCCCCATTAAATAATTCTGGCAAGCTTATCTGTGGTTCAGAACTGGGGGAATGTTGTTCTTTTACCTCCTTTATAAGTTCTCTGAGAACCTGATTTTCAACCTGTAAGTCCAGGATAGCCTGCCCCATTTTGTCTACCTTTTGACTCAGGTTATAGACTACTTGGGGAATATCAGCAGGTTCCATTTTGTTTTATGGCTTAGTATTATGTAAGAATCAAGCCTGATTAGTGAGGATGAAATGTGATATAAATTTGTAGCACAGTATCAAATGAGAATACTATTACCAGGTAAACCCAAATAGATATATGTGCAGTTATTCTAAGAATGATTATTCCCTGCATAGAATACGCTCTACAGTATAATGTGCAATGTTAGGAACAATATCATTATTAATGTTCGAAAAAACAGACTTGTAAAATTATAAGAGGATAAGGAATAGGTGAAACTTTCCAAATGAAAAAGTAAGGAGAAATTTGTTATTGCAACCGGATTATGAAAAAAAACTAAATACTCTGCAAATAAGTCTATCCAAGTGTATTAGATTGAGTCACAATGTGGAGAAAATCAGGAAAATGTTATAGTGCTTATCAAGGTTTTGTACCTTTCAATCTGTGAGAGCGGTAGGCAGTGACAATCACTTCCGGGTTCTGTACGCTGCGAGTGCAGCAGGAGTAGAGACACGCTGAAGCCGGCTGACTGACAGCGTGTGACGTCACGAATCTCCGATGCAGCCGAAATCACAGTAATGTTAAGGTAACGGAACAGATTTAGAATATAACTGTTGGAAGTTCAAAAACCGGTTATTCTTAATGGGAGCCACAAGGGTGATTAAATAATATGTGAGCACATAAGATGGTACAGAATGCGAAAGTCCACAGATAAACAGACAGCTTGAGTAAACGTGAATACTTGCCAATCTCTAGATAAGAGTCTTTGAGAAAGTTGTTACAGGCTGGAATACTCTGGGAGAATCCTTGTTAAATGTTCTGGTAAGGAGTTAAATCCAGTTGAAGAGGAGATATGGTTCTAAGTAGAAACTTACAGAGAACTGCGAGGCTCATTGTTACTCTGAGGAGAATAACAAAATACTAAGCAAGGTGTGCTTAGTGTTCAGGTGTTTTATGGAAGTGAAAAGGTTGTGATTGGCTGATCTCTAATTAAGGAAACAGTACACCCTAAACCCTGACAGGCACGTTGTTCTGTACAGCAACACTGAGGAAACCGATAAGGCAAATCCATACATTTCCCTTAAAGGGACAGTCAAGTGAAAATTAAACTTATGATTCTGATAGAGCACACAATTTTAAACAACTTTCCAATTCACTTCCATTATCTAAATGTGCTCAATCAGCTCCTAATGTGCAAGATTACAGGATATACATATATGCATTTTTTTCATTGGCTGGTGGCTGTCACATGATGTATCAGGAAGGAAAATGTAACTAACTGACATTTGTCAGAAAAAAATCTACTAATCATTTAAAGTACAAATTAAGGAGTCAATTATCTCAACTCTGCCGGTTCTGACGTGGTATTTCACGCCAACCCTTGCAGGGGCTTCCCTGGTGGAATTAAAGTAATAGAGCTTGCTGGAAAGGGAAACTGTGTAGGGCATAGTTAGCAGTGAGCAAGGGGCACACTTTAAAAATGAAACCCTGCATCAAAAAATAAACGCAATGTGCTACTTTCTGCGTATAAAATCTTACAGTCACCTCTATTTTTGTACACATGTGTTTTACTATTAGGGTAGTAAATATTTTGTGCATTCTGTCAGAACCTCACCACTTTTTTGTTTGCTGAAAAAACAGTGAGATCAGTATGATGGAAATGTTTACAGAATTAAATTTAGGATTTGAAGTGTTCAGCTAGCTCTAGTCCATTGCTGCTGTGGCACAGACAACCTAGACACATTAGAGTATTTTCTTTTTGTACTTTTATGTTTCTCCAATCTTTGAGCTGTTTGATATAGGGGCACACAGAGGGGCCACAGAGGTGGAGCCCTGGCACTACTGATCACAGGGCCAGATGGCCCCCCTAGAGGTGTGGGCCTAGTCTCAAGTTAAAATCTTGTTTACCAGAATTCTCTTTGGATATTTGGTACATTTATAGAAATAATTTGATATATTATCATCATGTGGAGTCTGTAGCACTGTGTTCAAATGATACACTTTGAACCTATATATTCCCACAACACCCCACGTCCTCACAACCCACCCACATATTTACACAATGTATCATATTTTCACAATCCTGTGATATTTCCACATTTGCCTCCTCCCCTTCTGTCAGTCCCACTCTTCAGTTTTCATAAAAGGTCTGTCCCATTCTCACTATCCTAATATCCTTCTCTCCCATTCCCACAATCCATTAATCTCATTCCCACAATCCATTTATCCCATTCCCACAATCTATCAATCCCATTCCCACTATCTATCAATCCCATTCCCACTATCCATTAATCCTATTCCAACTATCCATTAATCCCATTCTCACAATCCATTAATCCCAGTCCCACAATCCATGAATCCCATTCTCACAATCCATGTATCCCATTCCCACAATCCATTAATCCCATTCTCACAATCCATTTATCCCATTCCCACAATCCATCAATCCCTAGCCCACAATCCATTAATCCCATTCTCACAAAGCCTCTCTCCCATTTCTCTCAAAAACCTTGTGAAATTTTAACACATCACCATCCTAATTTAAAATTTTTCTATCACTCTTTTTAGGTGGCCAACAGGGAGTTGACTTTAAAGCTGTGTAATGACCGTTAGACCGAGTACAAGAAGATGGAGCCGGGATTTTCAGCACCCGTCAGAAACGCGATCCAACTCCAGAGAGAGGTCTCACTCCAGGGAAAGAACCCGACAAAGGCAGGGATCTACTGCATGTTTTTTAATTACATTTTCATTGGAATATTCATCAGTATTACATATATATATATATATATATATATATATATAAACTTTTGTTTTGTTTTTAACATTTAAAAAGGTCATTTTAAAATATACATTTTTTTTTTAACAAGATGCCTTGTTTTATGCCTGCAATTCCTATTAGGGTCAAGATTACAAGTTGAGCGCAATTGGCAATCTTGAGACTCGTTATTTTGCACTCGTCCTTGGACAAACAATAATGAATGATCGGGTATTACAATTTGATGATTCAAAGGTTTATCAAAAGCATTGTAATGCAACTGATATTTGAATAGTATGCCCCATATTAGTATTACCACCTAGGCAAACCAGGCATGTGCCTAGGGTGGCAGATGGAAGGGGGATGCACTTTACCAGCCGCACCTAAATTTAGCCCGGTGCCACTGGATCATGGCCAGAGGGGGTGTGACCTGGTCTCCTTGTCACTCTCTGCCAGTTAAACCCTCCATGCTGAGCTCTAACAGCAGGGGACCTAAAGTGGCACGTGAGAACTTTAAGACCCAATATGCCGCTCAAGCAGAGGGGAGATGCGATCACCCGCAGTCCACATATGTTAAAAAGGAATGTGTTGATTGCAATTATGTAAATTAGCAGCATGCGCACTCAGTGGCAGCAGATTCTGACAAGGAAGTTGTGCTGTCGTATTTTGCTGCTGGCAATAAATGCACGCATGCTCAGTTCAAGCACTTATCATGGTCCACAATAAAAGCTTGTCCTACACACATTTATATCTCATTTTTATATGTAACGTTTAGTTATATAGGTTATCAGTATATATATATATTGTAACGGTGGACAATAAAAGTGTGTCCTACACATATATATGTACTGAGAAAAGATATAAATACAGATTCCATATAAAAATTATATATAAATGCGTGTAGGATGCGCTTTTATCGTCCAATGTGACTATATATATATATTGAGAAAATATATAAATAAACGTTACATATAAAAATGAGGACAAGCTTTTATTGTGGACCATGATAAGTGCTTGAACTGAGCATGCGCGCATTTATTGTCAGCAGCAGAATCCGACAGCACAACTTTCTTGTCAGAATCTGCTACCACTGAGTGCGCATGCTACTGATTTACATAATCGCATACCACACATTCCTATTTAACATATGTGGAGTGCGATTACGTAATACAGAGCATGCACACTCATAGGTAGAAAATTCTGATAAGGGAGCTAATTCTGACAGAACACGCAGTGTGTGAGCATGTTCCATGGTGCTGCCGTGGACTAAAAGAACCTGCTGACGGTAAATTAAAGAACCTGCTGCCCTTCTTAAACTGAACCCAAAATTTTTCTTTCGTTATTCAGATAGAGCATGAAATTTTAAGCAACTTTCCAATTTACTCCTATTATCAAATTTTCTTCATTCTATTGGTATCTTTATTTGAAATGCAAGAATGTAAGTTTAGATGCCGGCCCATTTTTGGTGAACAACCTGGGTTGTTCTTGCTGATTGGTGGATAAATTGATCCACCAATAAAAAAGTGCTGTCCAGAGTCCTGAACCAAAAAACCCTTAGGTGCCTTCTTTTTCAAATAAAGATAGCAAGAGAAGGAAGAAAAATTGATAATCGGAGTAAATTAGAAAGTTGCTTAAAATTGCATGCTCTATCTGAATCACAAAAGAAAAAAATTTGGGTTCAGTGTCCCTTTAAGACCGCTTTTTTTAATTCACATGAACCGAGCCTCAGGAGTTGTTATTCTGCAATTTAGGTGCAATTTTTAGCAGGCACTATATATATATATATATATATACAGTATATATATATATATATATATATATATATATATAAATATATATAGTGAGGGGAAAAATGATTTTTTTTTTTTTTTTTTTTAATATTTTATTTTTCCAATGCCAAGTACATAGACAAACATCTAGAATTACAGAGTCATTCAGCTAGATACAGTATGATGGCATGTCTATTCAATACATTAGCATCTCAGTTTTCCAGTATTTTTCCTTGGAGATCCTTTCTCCATCCCTTTTAGGCTCCTTCTCACACCCCTCCTAATTGTTATCATCATTTACTCAGTTAGATTATAACATAAATCAGTTCTTGATATGTAGGGTAACCTGTTGGTAACATACCTACTGGATACTTAATCTGATTCTATCTCATTCTTCTAATATCCATCCTACCAGTTTCCCTCCCTCCTCAGAGCTTACCTTATTCCCGGACCTCCCCCCCGGGTGCCACCCCGGTTCTCTATGTGTCTGTCCCTGTACCGCCACCGATCATGGTCGCTGATTCTGGTCTTTTAGGTAAATATGTTCCATTTCCCATGTAGTTGTGCATTCAGTATGTATTCTGTGTCTTTGAATGGATAGATTATTTGTTTTTGGTTCGCTATGTCTAAAGTGGTGATGAAGGGTTCCCATTTGGTTATGAATTTTTTTGTTCTGTGTGCTATGTCTCCCTGAGTGTCCAGTTGTTCATAAATCATTTGTTTTCTCAGGGTGTCTTTGAGTTGTGTTAGGCTTGGTGATGCCTGTGACATCCAGTGTTGCAAGATGAGTTTTCTGGTGAGTAGAATTACATTGTTTATGAATCTTGTGTATCTCGGTATCTTCGTTTGATGGTTTAGAAATATCACTGACTCGTTTGATAAGTGAATTTTTTCCCCTGTGCATGTTTCCACCCACCTCTGCACCATGCCCCAGAATTTCGTTAGTTTCGGGCAGTTCCATATCATGTGAGTAATGTTTGGGTTAGGGTTGGAACATTTCGGGCACAGCCCTGATGTATCACTCTTCCACTTGTGGAATATTTTGGGGGTTATGTATGCATTATGGACTAGTTTGGTGTGGGATTCTCTTATGTCATTTGAGAGCGATGCCTCCCTCACCTCGACAAAACTCTGCACTACACATGTATCTGTGATGTCATGTCCCACCAGGTTCCCCCAGGCAGTTTGTAAATGTGTAATATTGGCTTTGTGTACTTTTGATTGGAGCGTGTTGTAGGTATGCGAGATGGAGGTCACCCCTCCCTTTGTCAACCTTAAGAGTTTATAAATGTCACAGTCTATTTCCATCATATTACCGGCTTTCAGTAGACCTTGCGCGTAGTGTTTTACCTGTAGGTAGGCGAAGTGATTGGAGTTTGGTATGCCATTGTCATTCTGCAGTTCTATAAATGGTCTGACTGTGGACCCGTTACCTGATAAGACATGTTTTAGGGTTGTTACCCCCCATTTCTCCCATTGTTTAAATGGTTTAGTGGTAAATCCTGCGGGGAAATCTGGGTTACCCCCCAGGGGCAAGTAAACTGTACTGCCATGTGAGACTCCGAGAGTCCCACATAACTTCCACCAAGCCTTTATTGGATTACTAAAAAGGCCCGCCCCCCTGATAATGGGCTCTACCTGTGCCCTGTTCATGTGTGGGAGCATTTTAAGCGACCATGGTTTGATATATGCTGTCTCCAGCGACTTGTTAGTGAATTGTCCCCCATCCACTAGCCAATCCATCACATATTTTGAAAGGGTTGCCCAGTTGTAATATTCTATGTTGGGGAGTCCTAGCCCCCCCTGCTCTGGTTGACATGTTAGCTTTTGGTAGCTGATTCTATGTTTTTTCCCCCTCCAAATGAAATTTAAAATGTCCCTATTTACTGTCTTGAGATCTTGCTTACGAAGTAGCTCTGGCAGCATTTGTAGGGTGTAGAGAAGTTTGGGGAACAGGGTCATCTTTATCAGCCCTATCCTTCCTGTCAGGGTCAGTGGCAATGGCGTCCAATTCAGGAGCATTTGTTTGAGGTTCTGCAATAATGGTTTGAAATTTATTGTATACCATTGAGTGGGATCTTTTGTTAGTTTAATGCCTAGATATTTAAACGTGTTTGTGATTACTTTAAAGTTATCTTCCAATGGTGTGTTAGGGTCCCTATTTAGTAACCATAATAGTTCTGATTTGTCCTTGTTTATCCGGTATCCTGATATGTCACTAAACTCAGCTATCGTCGTCAATAATTTAGGTATGTTCTCTCTGGGGTTTTCTGTGTACAGCACCATGTCGTCAGCGAAGAGCGACAGGTGTATGGTGTCTCTGCCTATGGTCAATCCCTCTGCTTCCTTCCTAATCTTAATCGCCAGTGGTTCAAGCGCCAGGTCAAACAGAAGTGGTGAGAGCGGGCACCCCTGCCGTGTTCCCCTTCTAAGGGGAAATACTTTTGATGGTGACCCATTTATCAAAATCGCCGCCTGGGGGGTACTGTAAATGGTCTCGATAGCTCTCATGTAGGATCCCTTCAGTCCGAATTTTTTAAGGGTGGTAAATAAATGGTCCCATAATATCTTATCGAAAGCTTTTTCTGCGTCTACTAGAATCAAACATGCCTCCCCCGCGCTCTTCTGCCTGTTTCCTCCCTCCTGCTCCCAAAAATGTGATAATACCAGTTGTAGTTTTCTCATGTTTTTTACTGCTGACCTCCCTTTTACAAACCCAGTTTGATCTTCATGAATTAGGAGGGGAAGAACTTCTGCTAATCTATTGGCCAGTATTTTCGTGAATAGTTTGTAGTCAGAGTTTAGCAGGGAGATTGGCCTATAGGATGCCGTTAACAATGGGTCTCTGTCAGGTTTGGGAAGGACCGTAATGTTTGCCTCAGCAAATCTGTTGGATAAATTTGTTTTCCCTTCTAGAATTGCATTAAATAGTTGGGCTAGGGTGTCTGCAGTTTCTGTACTGAGCATTTTATAGAATTCTCCAGGAAGGCCATCAGGCCCCGGGGATTTCTCTAGAGGGAGTGAATCGATGGCCTTGGTGATTTCTAATGGTTGGATTGGGGCATTGAGTTTTTGTACGTGGTCTTCGCTTAGCTGTGGCAGTGTTAAGTCTCTCCAAAATTGTTCTTTCTTTCCTGGGTCAATGTCTTGTGAGTCATATAAGTTCGAGTAGTATGAGGTGAATGCTTGTTGTATTTCTGAGTCTTGGGTGAGTATGTTGTCTTTGTCCTTAATAGCTAAGATGTTGTTAGGTTTCCTATCTAACCTAGTGAGTCTTGCTAATAGTTTCCCAGTACGGTTTCCATACCTATAGAATTTGGCCTGTGAGCGGTTTTGAGCGGAAATCGTGGTTTGGATGAGGTAGGTGTCTCTAAGGTCTTTGGTCTTTCTATATTTGAGTCTGTTCTGTGTGGTGGGATTACGCAAGTATTTGTTTCTGGCATTAAGTAATTGCCGCAGAAGGAGTTCCCCTCTCGCTCTACATTTTTTCCTAACTTTGGCTGCATATGCTGTCACCACCCCCCTCAGGACTGCTTTTGCCGTTTCCCAGAAAAGTGAAATATTATTCACATGTTCAGCGTTGAGGTCCCTATACACCAGCCACTCTCCTATTAGGGGCCTGCGCAAGTTAAGATCATGGTATAGATGTGTTGGGAATTTCCATCTATGTCCTCGTTTGTGTGAAATATCAGTGTCTATTTGTAAGGAGACTGGTGCATGGTCTGAGATTGTTATAGGATCAATTTTTGTATCTGTTATACGGGAGCAAAAAGATTTGGTGATTAGAAAATAGTCTATACGTGATAGGGTAGTTTTTGCTGGGTGTAGGCAAGTGTAGTCTCGCGCTTCTGGGTTTCTGTCTCTCCAGACGTCTGACAGTGACAAGGAACCCTTGAAGTTATGTAGGATACGTGTTTCCCTCTTAGATCCTTTGTATTCTATTCGGTGTTGTGATGTGAAGTTTGGGTTTCGGAACCTATCTGCTGGCGTTTGTGGGGCAATATTGAAATCTCCCCCTACCACCAATGGAAGGTCTGCAAACTGTATAAGCTTGGTCTGTAACTGTGTGAGAAAAGTTTTCTTTTCAGTATGTGGACCATATACCCCACAGATAACCATTCGAAGTTCCCCTATTGTCATGTTTACCATTACAAATCTGCCTTCAGTATCAACTAGAGATTGCGAGATAGTGTATTCTAGACCTCTGCGGAAGAGGATCGCCACTCCCCTGGCCCTTTTTTTCTCGTAAGTTGTGTGTAGCACCTCCCCCACCCAGCCCTGTCTGAGTTTTTGGTGTTCTTTCTGCGAGAGGTGAGTTTCTTCAAGTATTGCTATGTCTGTCTTTAAGGTGTTCAAATGTCTGAGTATAGCCTTTCTCTTAATTGGGGATGTAATCCCACCCACATTCCATGTGGTCAGTCTCATTTTGTATGTTCGTGTATATTTATTTATGGTGTTTTATCTTCGTGGGTGAATCTTATGCTTGTGTGGTGTTGCAGATTGATTTCAGAGTATACGTAAAGATGTGGTACTCACCGTTACTGTGCTTATTACCGATAATTCTACCCTCCCCTCCCAGGTGGCACCCAGAGGCAGGCCCGGTCAGCTCTTTTCCTAGTACAGATAGTTAGTACACAAAATTAAGTGACACAAATGCGGTAAACAGTGCATACATTTAGAACTAAATGAACAATAACCTCCCCTCTTAACAAACCCAACAGTTCAACAATGGACTAACTTTCCTGTCCAACAATAAAGTGGGTCCCCCCCCCCTCACTTTGCAAGGATACATTTCTTCATTGCAATAATGTTGCTTATCCGTTAATGATCATTTTCTATCGACCAGGCAAAGAACCCAGTCCTAAGCATCAGAGTCATCTTCATTTTCATTTGCCCCTTGCCCTCTCTCCCCCTCTTTTTGCAGGTGGAGCTTGAGCAAGTTAGGCGAGTCAAAAAACAGTGGTCCTCTCGAGGTTTGTAATCTCAATCTTGCCGGAAACAGTAGGGCTGCTGTTCTGCCCTGTTCTAACAGTTGCTTACAGTATGGTGAAAATTCTCGCCTCCTGGCAGCTACTGCCGCAGAGTAATCTTGGAAGAGGTATAGTCTTTTTCCATTGTATTCGAGAGAGGGAGCTTTCCTATAAGCTTGTAGAATTGAGATTTTGTCCTTAAAGTTGAGATATTTCACCCGGACTTGGCGTGATGGTTGGTTATTTTCCTTGTGTTTGCTCTGGTCTCCCACTCTGTGCGCTCTTTCCACTGTGCACGGGAGATAGTCTTTAGAGATATTAAGGAGTCCCGGCAAGGTGTTTTCTGCAAACTCCACTAATTGGGAGCCTGGGACTGACTCAGGGATGCCCACTATCCTTAGGTTGTTCCGTCGCGACGTATTTTCCAGGTCGTCAATCTTTGCCCACAGCCGTTCGTTCTGTTGTTGTAAGGTATGGAATTGGGATTCAGTTTCTCTGTGACGGGTCTCCCCTTCTGCCACCTGCTGTTCCACCCGTGTCAATCTGCCATTAAAGGATTTAACTTCGGCTGTAAGAGAATCCATACCTGTTTGGAGTTGGTCTATCTTGGGTAGGAACAACGCTGAGATTTGTGAGACAATTGGGTGGGCATCCATGAGACTATTGGATCCAGCATCTTCCGCAGGCCCTGGAGCTTGGTGACTCTCCACCTGGTGCTTTCTTTTATCAGCGTTCTTTAGCCTGTTTGTCATTGTGTCCGTTTTCTTGGAGTATGAGTCGTAATACTTTTGCATACAGCGTTGAGAGTTCCACAGTTGTTGCTTCAACTGTACACATATATGGTGTTATGTATTTTATAAGGATAATGGACCGCTAGAAACAGGTCTGGGTGTCTCAGGTCTTTTAGAGGATCTTGCAATGTTCAGTAAACATAAAGGAAGGGTGAGCGGGGGGGCGTGAGCCCATTCAGATTAGCCCTGCATTGTGGTGGGGTGCGTTATCACAGCTTTTTATATCAAGTAAATGAATGAGAATGTCAGTGATGAGGGTGACCCTCTCTATGGGATCTGGCGAGAAGTAACTCTCAGCTGCTTATGTGGTTCTGTCTAGCGCAGCCTGTATGTTGCGCCTGTGTATACTCAACTTCCACAGAGAAAAAAAAATTTGTGATCAGAGAGTTAGGCTTGATCTTGTAATCCCTCAGCCGAGGTATATGTAGAATGTCTGTGTAGGACTCTCCTGCCGTCTTCTGTGATATGTCTCTGCAGGTCCTGTCTTACACCTCCCCTGCTATATTGCTCAGCAAATTAGCAATCAACTAATATGCTTGACATGTGGCTGATGGGTTTGCTTATAGTCCTTTGTCTTGCTTTGTTTTTATTTGGGATTGTGTTGTATATTTCTTTGTTGTTTACCACCAGTGGGTGAGGCTGTTTGCTGCAGTAATAAAATAATAAAGTCCCAGCACAGCACAGGCCCTGGCCTACCGCTTGATATGCAGCAATAGCGTTTATAACTCTCAAATCCTATTACAATCTGGGGCCTTTCTCCCTTGTCTGTGTAAGTTTTGTGTCTGGCGTTCAGCTTCTCAGGCTTCTTATGGTGTGTGTCTCTGAGGGGCCTAGCACTATGTAATATTGTGTGCGTCACTTCACCTTCCCCTCAGCTATGTCAAGATGGCGTTTTGCCGCCAAAGCTCCACTCACCCCCTCACCCGGTCTTTTCTCCTTCCTTCTGCTTGGGGCACCTCGCTTGGAGCTCTAGATCTTGAAGGAGCCCTCCGGTACAATTCTGGGCTATTGTTATGCCCTGTCTTTCAGCCGCCCTTATTGCAGCCACTCTCCTCTGCCTTCCTCTCTAGTTGCGCTTCGCGGCGGGGGAGTCGGGTGTCAGACTCCTTACCGTAGTGCTCCGGACAGGGGTATTTATTCCCTGCCAAGGAATTTGGCTAGTTATGGGCCTTTTCTAGTGTTTCCAGCTCAAAGTAGGGGCCAAGGGTCCGGAGCTCCTTTCCCCTGCTTCCACTCTCAGCGCCCGCCCACCGGAAGTCTCCGGGAAAAATGATTTTATACCCTGCTGATTTTGTATGTTTCCCCACTGACAAAGAAATTATCAGTCTATAATTTTAATGGCAGGTTTATTTGAACAGTGAGAGACAGAATAACAAAAAAAAATCTAGAAAAACGTATTTCAAAAAACTTATAAATTGATTTGCAATTTAATAAATGAAATAAGTATTTGATCCCCTATCAATCAGCAAGATTTCTTGCTCCCAGGTGTCTTTTATATAGGTAACCAGCTGAGATTAGAAGCACTCTCTTAAAGGGAATGCTCCTAATCTTAGCTTGTTACCTGTATAAAAGACACCTGTCCACAGAAGCAATCAATCAGATTCAAGACTCTCCACCAAGAGCAAACAGCTGTCCAATGATATCAGTGACAAGATTGTAGACCTACACAAGGCTGGAATGAGCTACAAGACCATCACCAAGCAGCTTGGTGAGGAGGTGACAACAGTTTGTACGATTATTCGCAAATGGAAGAAACACAAAATAACTGTCAATCTCCCTCAGTCTGGGGCTCCATGCAAGTTCTCAATGATGGAGTTTCAATGATCATGAGAATGGTGAGGAATCAGCCCAGAACTACACAGGAGGATCTTGTCAATGATCTCAAGGCAGCTGGGACCATAGTCACCAAGAAAACAATTGGTAATACACTACGCCGTTAAGGACTTCAGTGCCCGCAAGGTCACCTTGCTCAAGAAAGCATATTTACAGGCCCGTCTGAAGTTTGCCAATGAACATCTGAATGATTCAGAGGAGAACTGGGTGAGACTGAGCTCTTTGGCATCAACTCAACTCGCCGTGTTTGGAGGAGGAGGAATGCTGCCTATGACCCCAAGAACACTATCCCCACCGTAAAATATGGAGGTGGGAACATTATGCTTTGGGGGTGTTTTTCTGCTAAGGAGACACGACAACTTAACTGCATCAAAGGGACGATGGACAGGGCCATGTGCAGTCAAATCTTGGGTGAGAACCTCCTTCCCTAGCCAGTCTCCTTCCCTAGCCAGTCTCCAGACCTTAATCCCATAGAAAATCTGTGGAGGGAGCTGAAGGTTCTAATTGCCAAATGTCATCCTTGATACCTTAATGACTTGGAGACGATCTGCAAAGAGGAGTGAGACAAAATCCCTCCTGAGATGTGTGCAAACCTGGTGGCTATCTACAAGAAACATCTGACCTCTGTGATTGCCAACAAGGGTTTTGCCACCAAGTACTAAGTCATGTTTTGCAAAGGGATCAAATACTTATTTCACTCATTAAAATGCAAATCAATTTATAACTTTTTTGAAATGCGTTTTTCTGGATTTTATGTTGTTATTCTGTGTCTCACTGTTCAAATAAACCTGCCATTAAAATTATAGACTGATCATTTCGTTGTCAGTGGGCAAACATACAAAATCAGCAGGGGATCAAATAATTTCCCCCTCACTATATATAAATATATATATGTGTGTGTATAACATACATACAGTGCTCAAAATTTCCACTAGCCATTTAACGGTGGAGAGTGAAAGTTGGTGAATGTTGAGTCTGAAATCTGGTGGCATGTTGTAAGTATCAAAGTTGGCACATTGTATTTGCAGAATGTACATTGCTATTGCAGCTATGACAAATATACCATTTGGGTTATGTGCTACAACTATAATCTAAGGGGATATTATATATCCATGAAAGGGCAAGGAAATGTTATTCCTCTGGGGCTATAGGGACTTCATTAGTGCTTAGAATGTTACTTCTGAGAGGGTAAACGGGGCAGAGAGCATGCAGAGGAAAAGTGAAAGTGTGGAAGAAGGAAGAGTTAAGACAGACAGCGTGAAGATATATGAGAGAGGGGAAAGAATGAGGGTAAAGAAAATATATGGCCTGAGAGAGAAGGGAGAGGGTAAAAAAGAGAGATTGAAGAGTGGAGGAAGTCGAGAAAGATAGTTAAGAACGAAAAGGAACAGATGATTATTATTTAAAAAAAATCTCCAGGTCTGCTTTGACCTTCCATGACTGTCAGTACTCTCTGCACTCTATGTTCAACAACTTCCTTTTTCTATCCAGCTGTTGTCTTCCCCAGGACCTCTACTTGATGTTTTTAATTGCTATGAACTTATTTTTGTTAATTTATTACTGTATGTATCATTATTTAATTTGTTATGGTTTAAAACAAAAACAATATTACAATATTGGGATTAGAAGCGGCAAGTAACATTTTGTTCTGGCTAGTATATATATATATATATATACACACACACACACACACACACACACACACACACACACACATATAGATATATACATTCACACACACACATATATATATGTGTGTATATATATATCTATATGTGTGTGTGTGTATATATATATATATATATATATATATATGTGTGTGTGTGTGTGTGTATATATATATATACTGTATATATATATATATATATTGTGTTATACAAAAATAATATATATAAATAAATATATATGCACACACACAGACACACAGCACAGAAACTTGGGGGGAGGCAGCAGAATTTTGAGTGCCTAGGGCAGCACAAAACCTAAATATGCCACTGCCTATACCAGAGCTGTCTAAACTTTCCATGTTGGTGACACACTTTTTAAACCTACATCACAGTTATTCAGTTGTACTAGCAAACAGGAGGTTAAACTAACTTGTTACGGACACATAAATAAATGATATTATAACTAAATGTATTTACAAGTAACAGTATGTATGTGCAAGAATTAAAAAAAAGTTTAATACCAATAACTACTTACAATTTTAATGAGATGTATGAGGTTGATGGGATGAACACAGTTTCTGAATATTTGGTGGAATATTAGACACTCGCATTTTATCATCATGCATTTTTAAAGGGACATGAAACCCGCTTTTTTTCTTTCGTGATTTAGAAAGAATATGCAATTTTAAACAACTTTCTAATTTACTTATATTATCTAAATTGCTTCATACTCTTGATATCTTTTGCTGAA
Source organism: Bombina bombina (assembly GCF_027579735.1). Taxonomy (NCBI): domain Eukaryota; kingdom Metazoa; phylum Chordata; class Amphibia; order Anura; family Bombinatoridae; genus Bombina; species Bombina bombina. Next base: position 589,517,369 of record NC_069499.1, read on the forward strand.
AAGCATATCTAGATAGGCTCAGTAGCTGCTTAGTGGTGGCTGCATATAGATGCCTTGTGTGATTGACTCACCCATGTGCATTGCTATTTCCTCAACAAAGGATTTAAGCAAATTAGATAATAGTAGTAAATTGGAAAGTTGTTTATAATTGTATTTTCTATCTGAATCACAAAAGAAACATTTTGGGTTTAGTGTCCCTTTAAGCTTCCACTTCCTATCTATATGTCAGGAGCAACAATACACTACTTGGAGCTAGCTGCTGACTGGTAGCTGCATATGCATGCCTTTTGTCATTGGCTCACCCAGTATGTTCAACTAGCTCTCAGTAGTGCATTACTGCCTTCAACAAAGGATACCAAAGAGAATTAAGCAAAATTAATAACAGAAGTAAATTGGAAAGTTGCTTTAAATTGATATATTCTATCTGAATCATGAATTAAAAATATTGGGGTTCATGTCCCTTTAAACTAGATCACAGCTTTAAATGAACCCTTATCTTCAAATAAGCTTAAACTGCCTTAAACTGTTAAATGCGGCATTCCCTGTTAGACACAAGATATGTTTCTTGTATAACTATTGCTATTGGCAGTATGCATTATGCCGTCTCAGCTGCAGTTTTGTGATTTATAGACGTCAGCTTCTTACTTATGTATGTGTTAAAGAAGAAGCAATCGGCTAGATTACGAGTTGTGCGTTAAGGTAAAAAAGCAGCGTTAAGAGGTCCTAACGCTGCTTTTTTACGCCCGCTGCTATTACGAGTCTTGCAGGTTTAGGGGCACCGCACACTTCTTTGGCCTTACCGCAAAACGACTTACGTAAACTTTGTAAAGTCTTTTTTCTATGGGACTTCCATAGCGCTGATATTACGAGTCTGTCCTGGGAGGCTAAAAAGTGAGCGGTACACCCTCTACCTCCAAGATCCCTAACGCATTCTAAAGTCAGTAGTTAAGAGTTTTATGGTACAACGCCATAGCATAAAACTCACAACTAAAGTGCTAAAAAGTACACTAACACCCATAAACTACCTATTAACCCCTAAACCGAGGCCCTCCCGCATCGCAAATACTAAAATAAAAATTTTAACCCCTAATCTGCCGCTCCGGACATCACCGCCACTATAATAAACATATTAACCCCTAAACCGCCGCACTCCCGCCTCGCAAACACTAGTTAAATAATATTAACCCCTAATTTGCTATCCCTAACATCGCTGCCACCTACCTACATTTATTAACCCCTAATCTGCTGTCCCCAACGTCGCCGCCACTATATTAAATGTATTAACCCCTAAATCTAAGTCTAACCCTAACCCTAACACCCCCTAACTTAAATATAATTTAAATAAATCTTTAGAAAATTACTATAATTAACTACATTATTCCTATTTAAAACTAAATACTTACCTATAAAATAAACCCTAAGACCTAGATTTGGAGTTTGGTGTTAGCCGTGAAAACCAGCGTTAGAGGCTCCTAACGCTGGTTTTAGGCTACCTCCGGTATTTGGAGTCACTCAAAATAAGGTCTAACGCTCACTTTTCAGCCGTGACTTTTCCATACCGCAGATCCCCTTACGTAAATTGCGTATCCTATCTTTTCAATGGGATTTTTCTAACTCCGGTATTTCGAGTCGTTTCTGAAGTGAGCGTTAGACATCTAACGACAAAACTCCAGCTGCAGGAAAAAAGTCAGTAGTTAAGAGCTTTCTGGGCTAACGCCGGTTTATAAAGCTCTTAACTACTGTACTCTAAAGTACACTAACACCCATAAACTACCTATGTACCCCTAAACCGAGGTCCCCCCACATCGCCGCCACTCGATTAAATTTTTTTAACCCCTAATCTGCCGACCGCCACCTACGTTATACTTATGTACCCCTAATCTGCTGCCCCTAACACCGCCGACCCCTGTATTATATTTATTAACCCCTAATCTGCCCCCCTCAACGTCGCCTCCACCTGCCTACACTTATTAACCCCTAATCTGCCGACCGCAAAGCGCCGCCACCTACGTTATCCTTATGTACCCCTAATCTGCTGCCCCTAACACCGCCGACCCCTATATTATATTTATTAACCCCTAATCTGCCCCCCTCAACGTCGCCTCCACCTGCCTACACTTATTAACCCCTAATCTGCCGACCGGACCTGAGCGCTACTATAATAAAGTTATTACCCCCTAATCCGCCTCACTAACCCTATAATAAATAGTATTAACCCCTAATCTGCCCTCCCTAACATCGCCGACACCTAACTTCAATTATTAACCCCTAATCTGCCGACCGGAGCTCACCGCTACTCTAATAAATGTATTAACCCCTAAAGCTAAGTCTAACCCTAACACTAACACCCCCCTAAGTTAAATATAATTTACATCTAACGAAATTAATTATCTCTTATTAAATAAATTATTCCTATTTAAAGCTAAATACTTACCTGTAAAATAAATCCTAATATAGCTACAATATAAATTAAAATTATATTATAGCTATTTTAGGATTTATATTTATTTGACAGGCAACTTTGTAATTATTTTAACCAGGTACAATAGCTATTAAATAGTTAAGAACTATTTAATAGCTAAAATAGTTAAAATAATTACAAAATTACCTGTAAAATAAATACTAACCTAAGTTACAATTAAACCTAACACTACACTATCAATAAATTAATTAAATAAACTACCTACAATTACCTACAATTAACCTAACACTACACTACACTGATCGGAACAGCCAATAGAATGCGAGCTCAATCTGATTGGCTGATTGGATCAGCCAATCGGATTGAACTTGATTCTGATTGGCTGATTCCATCAGCCAATCAGAATATTCCTACCTTAATTCCGATTGGCTGATAGAATCCTATCAGCCAATCGGAATTCGAGGGACGCCATCTTGGATGACGTCCCTTAAAGGAACCGTCATTCTTCAGTTGGACGTCGCCGGAAGAAGATGGGTCCGCGGTGGAGGTCTTCAGGATGGAGCCGGTCGTCATCGGATGAAGATAGAAGATGCCGCTTGGATCAAGATGGTTGCCGGTCCGGATCGCCTCTTCTTCCCGGATAGGATGAAGACTTTGGAGCCTCTTCTGGACCTCTTCAGCCACCGGATGATGGATCGCCAACCCCCGCTTGGGTTGGATGAAGATTTTGGAGCCAGGACGGATCGGTGATACCTGGTGAGGTGAAGACAAGGTAGGATGATCTTCAGGGGCTTAGTGTTAGGTTTATTTAAGGGGGGTTTGGGTTAGATTAGGGGTATGTGGGTGGTGGGTTGTAATGTTGGGGGGGGGGTATTGTATGTTTTTTTTTACAGGCAAAAGAGCTGAACTTCTTGGGGCATGCCCCGCAAAGGGCCCTGTTCAGGGCTGGTAAGGTAAAAGAGCTTTTAACTTTAGTAATTTAGAATAGGGTAGGGCATTTTTTATTTTGGGGGGCTTTGTTGTTTTATTAGGGGGCTTAGAGTAGGTGTAATTAGTTTAAAATTGTTGTAATATTTTTCTTATGTTTGTAAATATTTTTTTATTTTTTGTAACTTAGTTCTTTTTTATTTTTTGTACTTTAGCTAGTTTATTTAATTGTATTTATTTGTAGGAATTGTATTTAATAAATTTATTGATAGTGTAGTGTTAGGTTAATTGTAGGTAATTGTAGGTAGTTTATTTAATTAATTTATTGATAGTGTAGTGTTAGGTTTAATTGTAACTTAGGTTAGTATTTATTTTACAGGTAATTTTGTAATTATTTTAACTATTTTAGCTATTAAATAGTTCTTAACTATTTAATAGCTATTGTACCTGGTTAAAATAAATACAAAGTTACCTGTAAAATAAATATTAATCCTAAAATAGCTATAATATAATTATAATTTATATTGTAGCTATATTAGGATTTATTTTACAGGTAAGTATTTATCTTTAAATAGGAATAATTTATTTAATAAGAGTTAATTAATTTCGTTAGATTAAAATTATATTTAATTTAGGGGGGTGTTAGTGTTAGGGTTAGACTTAGCTTTAGGGGTTAATCCATTTATTAGAATAGCGGTGAGCTCCGGTCGGCAGATTAGGGGTTAATAATTGAAGTTAGGTGTTGGCGATGTTAGGGAGGGCAGATTAGGGGGTAATACTATTTATTATAGGGTTAGTGAGGCGGATTAGGGGTTTATAACTTTATTATAATAGCAGTGCGGTCCGCTCGGCAGATTAGGGGTTAATAAGTGTAGGCAGGTGGAGGCGACGTTGAGGGGGGCAGATTAGGGGTTAATAAATATAATATAGGGGTTGGCGGTGTTAGGGGCAGCAGATTAGGGGTACATAGGGATAATGTAAGTAGCGGCGGTTTACGGAGCGGCAGATTAGGGGTTAAAAATAAAATGCAGGTGTCAGCGATAGCGGGGGCGGCAGATTAGGGGTCAATAAGTGTAAGGTTAGGGGTGTTTAGACTCGGGGTACATGTTAGAGTGTTAGGTGCAGACGTAGGAAGTGTTTCCCCATAGCAAACAATGGGGCTGCGTTAAGAGCTGAACGCGGCTTTTTTGCAGGTGTTAGGTTTTTTTTTCAGCTCAAACAGCCCCATTGTTTCCTATGGGGGAATCGTGCACGAGCACGTTTTTGAGGCTGGCCGCGTCCGTAAGCAACTCTGGTATTGAGAGTTGAAGCTGCGTTAAAAATGCTCTACGCTCCTTTTTTGGAGCCTAACGCAGCCTTTATGTGGACTCTCAATACCAGAGTTATTTTTATGGTGCGGACAGAAAAAAGCCGGCGTTAGTTTTTCGGGTCGTTACCGACAAAACTCCAAATCTAGCCGTTAGGGTTTATTTTTATTTTACAGGCAAGTTTGTATTTATTTTAAGTAGGTACAATAGTTATTAAATAGTTATTAACTATTTAATAACTACCTATCTAAAATAAATACAAATTGAAGTGTAAAATAAAACCTAACCTAAGTTACACTAACACCTAACACTACACTACAATTAAATAAATTAACTAAATTAAAAACAATTAAATAAATTAAATTTAAATTAGCTAAATCACAAAAAAACAACAACACTAAATTACAGAAAATAAAAAACAAATTACAGATCTTTAAACTAATTACACCAAATCTAATAACCCTATCAAAATAAAAAGAAGCCCCCCAAAATAAAAAACCCTAGCCTAAACTAAACTATCAATAGCCCTTAAAACAAATAAAAGACTAACTAATAAAACCTAAGCTCCCCATTGCCCTGAAAAGGGCATTTGGATGGGCATTGCCCTTAAAAGGGCAGTTAGCTCTTTTGCAGGCCCAAATCCTAACCTAAAAATAAAATCCACCCAATACACCCTTAAAAAAACCTAACACTAACCCCCTGAAGATCGACTTACTGTTCTGAAGACCAGACATCCATCCTCAAGTAAGCGGCAGAAGTCTTCATCCAACCGGGCCGAAGTCCTCAACGAAGCCGGGAGAAGTCTTCATCCAAGCCGGGCGAAGTGGTCCTCCAGACGGGCAGAAGTCTTCATCCAGACGGCATCTTCTATGTTCATCCATCCGACGCGGAGCGGATCCATCTTCAAGACATCCGACGCAGAGCATCCTCTTCATCCGGAGTCTTCTTACTGAATGAAGGTACCATTAAGTGACATCATCCAAGATGGCGTCCCTTAGATTCCGATTGGCTGATAGAATTCTATCAGGCAATCGGAATTAAGGTTGAAAAAATCCTATCGGCTGATACAATCAGCCAATAGGATTGAAGTTCAATCCTATTGAATGATCCAATCAGCCAATAGGATTGAGCTTGCATTCTATTGGCTGATACGGAGAGTGTGTTGTTCTCCGCATTCAGCGATACATAGGCCTCTTAGTGTCTATGAAACAATGGGAGCTGCCATGTTTTAACTTAGGTTACCTTCTCTGCTGTGGCCAATTAGGGAAAGTTATAAATAGGTCACTCAGCCAATGGCTGTGTGGAATATAACCGTGTTCTGCACTTATATATTTCTAACAGGAACTGAAAAGCTAACAATTTCAGAATGGAATAGGAAAAGAGGACAAAATAAATAATTAAAGTATATCATATAGGTTATATATATGTATATATATATATATATATATATATATATATATATATACTGTGTATATATATATATATATACAATGTAGCTTTTTATATTACTATCTCAAAGTGTTTAATGTCCCTTTAAAACATGATAGTTAATGATTTTTAAAAAACAGTGGCTACCTTATTTTTGTGAATGCAGTTTTTTTACTTAAAGGCACATATCAGTATAAAAATAAATTATTCTAGGGCTAGATTACAAGTGGAGCGGTAACTAACGCTCCCACTTGATCGGTAACCACTAGAAGTTAACTTTTTGCACGTGTCGTGTAGTGCTGGTATTACAAGTTAAAAGTAAAATTTTTGTGCCCGTATGAAACCCTACACGCGCAAAACTTTAACCAGAGGATATTGCGTTTGCGATATCACAGTAACCCAACTGAACACCTACACTTGTGCATTAAACCCCACTGCAATCTAAGCTTCATTTCTCTTGTTAGGTTTATCCAGTCCACGGACCATCCATTACTTGTGGGATATTCTCCTTCCCAACAGGAAGTTGCAAGAGGATCACCCACAGCAGAGCTGCTATATAGCTCCTCCCCTAACTGCCATATCCAGTCATTCTCTTGCAAGCTCTCAACATAGCTGGAGGTAGTTAGAGGAAAGTGGTAAAATATAGTTAGTTTTTTCTACAATCAAAAGTTTATTGTTTTTAAATGGTACCGGAGTGTACTATTTTATCTCAGGCAGCATTTAGAAGAAGAATCTGCCTACATTTTTCTATGATCTTAGCAGAAGTAACTAAGATCCACTGCCGTTCTCACATATGTCTGAGGAGTGAGGTAACTTCAGAGGGAGAATGGCGTGCAGGGTATCCTGCAATAAGGTATGTGCAGTTAAGTTTTTCTAGGGATGGAATTTGCTAGAAAATGCTGCTGATACCGGATTAATGTAAGTTAAAGCCTAAATACAGTGATTTAATAGCGACTAGTATCAGGCTTGCTATCAGAGGTATATACTCTGATTAATGTGCAATATAAAATGTTTGCTGGCATGTTTAATTGTTTTTATATATGCTTTGGTGATAAAACTTATTGGGGCCTATTTTTTTCCACATGGCTGGCTTTATTTTTGCCTAGAAACAGTTTCCTGAGGCTTTCCACTGTTATAGTATAAAAGTTACAGTTGGTGCAGTTAAAATTACAAACTGTGACATTCAGCTTCCCTCAGCAGTCCCCTGCATGCTATAGGACATCTCTGAAGGGCTCAAAAGGCTTCAAAAGTAGGAGCTGTGGCAGTTGTTATGACTGTTTAAAAAAAATATTTTTCGTTTTGTTAATCTGTTTTTTGTATTAAGGGGTTAATCATCCATTTGCAAGTGGGTGCAATGCTCTGCTAACTTGTTACATACACTGTAAAAATTTTGTTAGTTTAACTGCCTTTTTTCACTGTTATTTCAAATTTTGGCAAAATTTGTTTCTCTTAAAGGCACAGTAACGTTTTTTTATATTGCTTGTTAACTTGATTTAAAGTGTTTTCCAAGCTTGCTAGTCTCATTGCTAGTCTGTATAAACATGTCTGACATAGAGGAAACTCCTTGTTCATTATGTTTAAAAGCCATGGTGGAACCCCATAGGAGAATGTGTACTAAATGTATTGATTTCACTTTAATCACTAAAGATCAGCTGTTATCTTTAAAAGAATTATCACCAGAGGATTCTGACGAGGGGGAAGTTATGCCGACTAACTCTCCCCACGTGTCGGACCCTTTGACTCCCGCTCAAGGGACTCCCGCTAAAATGGCGCCAAGTACATCAAAGACGCCCATAGCGATTACTTTGCAGGACATGGCAGCAATCATGGATAAGTGAAAGAAGGAGAAAGAAAACTGTAAGTGTGCACACTTAGAAGATACACTGTGATTAAAGGAAACGCTGTATGAACATAGGCAAGTGTTTGTAACTTGCCTCCTCCCATACCGGAACTCCGGACAGGAGGATTGGGGAGAGAACTCACTGAAGTGGCAGCTTGAAAGGACACTGGAAACAGCTGCTTAGTGGCTCACACAAGAATATTTCAAACACATTTATGAATGAACTTTTTGCCTGATCATTAGAAATTGGCTGCTAAAATATAGCTGAATACAATAGACTTTATCTACCAGTGTATGACACTACGTGTCTGCAGAAGCAAGTGTTTCAGTAATATAAGTAGCTAATCAGACTGCTGAGTCTTAAATCTGCTAACAAAGCGCTTAGAGATATTAGCTTTGTGTAGGGTAACTGAATTTCCAATCCCTGTAATATATGCTTAAAACTACTAGAGAAATTATATTTGTGTTATGGTAACTGAATTTCCAATCCCTGCAATATATGTCTAAGGCTTGTTTTTGTACTTATCAGTTGAGTCATATTAACCAGTTAGGTTTTAGAAGTGAACACCGGTGTTTTTAGATAAAAATTGAATGGATTTTTTAGATATATAATGAATGCATTGTTTTAGATAGGAATTGAACCTTCTAAATGAATTGAACCCTCTAAATCGATTGAACTTGAGAATTATTATTTATTATTATTTGTTTTTACTGATTAATAAATCATTGTGGACTTTGCTTTAAACTTGCAATTGTAGTAATTTGCTTTATTTTAAATATCCATAATCAGATACACATATTGTCTACCAAGTAATCAGATAGCCTTAATTGGCGCCACTTCCAATCTGTATCTTTTGGAATGGATAATACCCTGTCAGACTGCCTGAATTCAGAGGAAAGCGCAATAGCTCTGGGGTTAGACGTAATACAGAGCGTGCAGATGTTTTAAGGCCCATGTCTGATACTGCGTCACAATATGCAGAAGCTGAGGAAGAGCTTCAGTCTGTGGGTGACGTCTCTGACTCGGGGAAACCTGATTCAGATATGTCTACTTTTAAATTTAAGCTTGAGAACCTCCGGGTGTTGCTTGGAGAGGTTTTAGCTGCTCTGAATGACTGTGACACAATTGCAGTGCCAGAGAAATTGTGTAGACTGGATAAATACTACGTGGTGCCGGTGTGTACTGACGTTTTTCCAATACCTAAAAGGTTTACAGAAATTATTACTAAGGAGTGGGACAGACCCCGTGTGCCGTTTTCCCCCCCTCCTATTTTTAGAAAAATGTTTCCAATAGACGCCACCACACGGGACTTATGGCAGACGGTCCCTAAGGTGGAGGGAGCAGTTTCTACTTTAGCAAAGCGTACCACTATCCCTGTCGAGGACAGTTGTGCTTTTTCAGATCCAATGGATAAAAAATTAGAAGGTTACCTTAAGAAAATGTTTGTTACGGTTGCCTCCAGGCTGGCTGGAAGTTGGACCGTAGAAAAGGATGCTCCTAGCGCTCACCAAAGGAGCAGCAGCACCGTAGACTCTATAACTGCTGCGTAGCCACCATAAGTAATGCAGACTCTATGAACCACCGCTGCTGGGCTGGTATCTCGCCGTCTGCTCTGCGCCCTGGACCTACGACCAGGCTCCAGTAGGTGAACCTCTTCCTTCTGTAGCAATCCCTGTAGCTAAGGGAGTATGAAAAACATAGCAATCCCTGTAGTGATTATAGCTGAAGCTGTCCCCTACAAACATGAGTCAAAGCTGCAAGTTAGAGGGTCAGAAATAGGTCTGAAGTGCTGGAGCACACAGCCTGCTTTTTATTGAGGTTACATGCAAACAGGACACTCTCAGGGGGAGGCATAAAATCCCCCATCACACATTTGATATTAGATAGAGAGACACTCCCTTTGACAGGCCACAACATTACTTCAGCAGATAACATTTTACACACAATAAAACAATGCAGTCCACCTTATCACTACTAGAAGTCTGATTAGACAATGGGAATGTTTTATCACTAAACTTAATTAGAGCTGATCCCAGCAAACTTGTATTTAGAATGCTTCTTGAAGCTGAACAAAGTTATCTCTGTAGTTCTGACCGAAGGGTCTGTCACATAGCACTTAATGGCACACAATGAAACTGAACCAAGTGGGAGAAAGCCAGGGACAAGTCATTTCACAGGTCTGGGGACATAGTCTTAAAGGGGCATTGTTCACCAAAGTCACAATATGTCCCCAGACGGTTCTTAAAGGGCCACACACACCCAACAAAAGTCAATATGTCCTCAGGGGCACAATCTTCCAGGGGCCATAGTCATGTGGTAGGAGGCTGGCAAATAGGCTTCTCCAAAATCCAGGGAAGCAGGGCAATTTTCCATTTAAAGGGCCAGTTACAAACAGCATTTTGTAACATATCTCCCCTTTTGGAGGGAGACTAACCAGGCACCTGACCTTCTGCCGGTCAGTGCCTAAGTTAGTCTCGCAACCCACCCACAAATAATCATTAGCAGCAAAGTAGCCCCCCCACAATATGTAGTACTGGCCTGTAAGTTCCAGGTTGTAGGATGAAAGTGTAGCATCCTCGGCCTTCCTGGCGCAGCTGGGCAAATAGCTGATGGTACTTGGGGGGCAGAGGCCAGCGGCACTCTGCCCTGGTGCCAGCGCTTCTGCTGGGGTGAGGGGTTTGCAGGCCAGTTCTGTAACAAGGACAAGGTCTGTAGGGCAGAGGCCAGCAGCGCTCTGTCCTGATGCCAGCTCTTCTGCTGGGGGAATTGGGGCATAGTCCTGCCCGGTGGCAAAGGGAACGTGGGGGTCAGTGGGGGTTAACATCTCCACTGTTAACCCTGGGCCCAAGTTAGGAGTTAGCTGGGGAGGGGGAGATTGGCTTACCTCCTCCTCCTGATACTCCGGCGGCCGTTGGGAAGGGAGGTCGATGCTCTCCGCTTCCTGTGGAACGTGCTGCGGCTGGGGAGAGAGACCGGTTGTCTCCTCTCCCTGGAAGGCACACTCTGGCTGGGGAGGGAGGTCGATGCTCTCCCCTCCCTGTAGCTGGGTCTGTCGCTGGGGATCTGGGCCGCCTGCCCAGCATCCCTGTAGGGCCGGTAGAGAGACTGCGGTCCCATCTCCACCTGCCTGCTGGGGGTCCTCCCAGGACCAGTCTATGAGGCCTGCTGCCTCTGGTATCTCTGGTTGGGGTTGGGGAAGGAGACCGGTTGTCTCTTCCCTCTGCACAGTATACTGCCGCTGGGGAGGGAGGTCGCTGCTCTCCTCTCCCTGTGGAACATGCTGCGGCTGGGGAGAGAGACCAGGTGTCCATACCCTCAAACTCCACAGTTGGCGCTCAAAGGCTCGTGCCGCTTCGTTCTCAGTAGCCAATTCCCGGATGAGGCGACTGACTACCTCCTGTGCAGGGTCTGGACCATATCGGACTAGCCGCCTCTTTACCTCTGGAACGAAATCAGCGCCCTCATAGCGACGGATCAGGTTGAGGTGCTCTTCACAGGGTTCTGACCAGTGTCTTGTCAGCTCCATGCTGCTGTAGGTAGGGACGCTGCGCAGTGGCTAGCGTTGCCCTCAATTACTCTCCTACGATACCAGTGCTGTTGTGGTGCTGCTCCTTGCGCTAGGATGCGATCCCACCGCTGCCGCCAAATGTTACGGTTGCCTCCAGGCTGGCTGGAAGTTGGACCGTAGAAAAGGATGCTCCTAGCGCTCACCAAAGGAGCAGCAGCACCGTAGACTCTATAACTGCTGCGTAGCCACCATAAGTAACGCAGACTCTATGAACCACCACTGCTGGGCTGGTATCTCGCCGTCTGCTCTGCGCCCTGGACCTACGACCAGGCTCCAGTAGGTGAACCTCTTCCTTCTGTAGCAATCCCTGTAGCTAAGGGAGTATGAAAAACATAGCAATCCCTGTAGTGATTATAGCTGAAGCTGTCCCCTACAAACATGAGTCAAAGCTGCAAGTTAGAGGGTCAGAAATAGGTCTGAAGTGCTGGAGCACACAGCCTGCTTTTTATTGAGGTTACATGCAAACAGGACACTCTCAGGGGGAGGCATAAAATCCCCCATCACACATTTGATATTAGATAGAGAGACACTCCCTTTGACAGGCCACAACATTACTTCAGCAGATAACATTTTACACACAATAAAACAATGCAGTCCACCTTATCACTACTAGAAGTCTGATTAGACAATGGGAATGTTTTATCACTAAACTTAATTAGAGCTGATCCCAGCAAACTTGTATTTAGAATGCTTCTTGAAGCTGAACAAAGTTATCTCTGTAGTTCTGACCGAAGGGTCTGTCACATAGCACTTAATGGCACACAATGAAACTGAACCAAGTGGGAGAAAGCCAGGGACAAGTCATTTCACAGGTCTGGGGACATAGTCTTAAAGGGGCATTGTTCACCAAAGTCACAATATGTCCCCAGACGGTTCTTAAAGGGCCACACACACCCAACAAAAGTCAATATGTCCTCAGGGGCACAATCTTCCAGGGGCCATAGTCATGTGGAAGGAGGCTGGCAAATAGGCTTCTCCAAAATCCAGGGAAGCAGGGCAATTTTCCATTTAAAGGGCCAGTTACAAACAGCATTTTGTAACAATGTTTATTCAACAAGGTTTTACCCTGCAGCCCCTTGCATGCATTGCTCCTGTCACTGCTGCTGCGGCGTTCTGGTTTGAGTCTCTGGAAGAGGCCTTTCAGACAGCTACTCCATTGACTGAAATACTTGACAAGCTTAGAACACTTAAGCTTGCTAATTCTTTTGTTTCTGATGCCATTGTTCATTTGACTAAACTAACGGCTAAGAATTCTGGATTTGCCATCCTGGCGCGTAGGGCGCTATGGCTTAAATCTTGGTCAGCTGACGTGACTTCAAAGTCTAAATTACTTAACATTACCTTCAAGGGGCAGACCCTATTCGGGCCTGGTTTGAAGGAAATTATTGCTGACATTACTGGAGGTAAGGGTCATACCCTTCCTCAGGACAGGGCCAAATCAAGGGCCAAACAGTCTAATTTTTGTGCCTTTCGAAACTTCAAGGCAGGTACAGCATCAACTTCCTCTGCTGCAAAACAAGAGGGAACTTTTGCGCAATCCAAGCCGGCCTGGAAATCTAACCAGGCCTGGAGCAAAGGCAAGTAGGCCAGAAAGCCTGCTGCTGCCTCTAAGACAGCATGAAGGAACGGCCCCCTATCCAGCAACGGATCTAGTAGGGGGCAGACTTTCTCTCTTCGCCCAGGCGTGGGCAAGAGATGTTCAGGATCCCTGGGCGTTGGAGATCATATCTCAGGGATATCTTCTGGACTTCAAAGCTTAACCCCCCACAAGGGAGATTTCACCTTTCGAGATTATCTGTAAACCAGATAAAGAAAGAGGCATTCTTACGCTGTGTGCAAGACCTCCTAATAATGGGAGTGATCCATCCAGTTCCACAGATGGAACAAGGACAGGGATTTTATTCAAATCTGTTTGTGGTTCCCAAAAAAGAGGGAACCTTCAGACCAATTTTGGATCTAAAGATCTTAAACAAATTCCTCAGAGTTCCATCGTTCAAAATGGAAACTATTCGGACAATCCTACCTATGATCCAGGAGGGTCAGTACATGACCACATTGGATTTGAAGGATGTTTACCTTCACATACCAATTCACAAAGATCATCATCGGTTCCTAAGGTTTGCCTTTCTAGACAGGCATTACCAGTTTGTGGCTCTTCCCTTCGGGTTAGCTACAGCCCCAAGAATTTTTACAAAGGTTCTGGGGTCTCTTCTGGCGGTCCTAAGACCACGGGGCATAGCAGTGGCCCCTTATCTAGATGACATCCTGATACAGGCGTCAAACTTCCAAATTGCCAAATCTCATACGGACATAGTGTTGGCATTTCTGAGGTCGCATGGGTGGAAAGTGAACGAGGGAAAGAGTTCTCTATCACCCCTCACAAGGGTTTCCTTCCTAGGAACTCTGATAGATTCTGTAGAAATGAAAATGTACCTGACGGAGTCCAGGTTATCAAAGCTTCTAAATTCCTGCCGTGTTTTTCACTACATTCTGCGCCCTTCGGTGGCTCAGTGCATGGAAGTGATCGGCTTAATGGTAGCGGCGATGGACATAGTGCCATTTGCGCGCCTACATCTCAGACCGCTGCAATTATGCATGCTCAGTCAGTGGAATGGGGATTACACAGATTTGTCCCCTCTGCTAAATCTGGATCAAGAGACCAGAGATTCTCTTCTCTGGTGGCTATCTCGGGTCCATCTGTCCAAAGGTATGACCTTTCGCAGGCCAGATTGGACAATTGTAACAACAGATGCCAGCCTTCTAGGTTGGGGTGCAGTCTGGAATTCCCTGAAGGCTCAGGGATCGTGGACTCAGGAGGAGAAACTCCTCCCAATAAATATTCTGGAGTTAAGAGCAATATTCATTGCTCTTCTAGCTTGGCCTCAGTTAGCAACCCTGAGGTTCATCAGATTTCAGTCGGACAACATCACGACTATGGCTTACATCAACCATCAAGGGGGGACCAGGAGCTCCCTAGCGATGTTAGAAGTCTCCAAGATAATTCGCTGGGCAGAGACTCACTCTTGCCATCTATCAGTGATCCATATCCCAGGTGTAGAGAACTGGGAGGCGGATTTTCTAAGTCGTCAGACTTTTCATCTGGGGGAGTGGGAACTCCATCCGGAGGTGTTTGCTCAATTGGTTCATCGTTGGGGCACACCAGAATTGGATCTCATGGTGTCTCACCAGAACGCCAAGCTTCCTTGTTACGGATCCAGGTCCAGGGACCCAGAAGCGACGCTGATAGATGCTCTAGCAGCACCGTGGTTCTTCAACCTGGCTTATGTGTTTCCACTGTTTCCTCTGCTCCCTCGACTGATTGCCAAAATCAAACAGGAGAGAGCATCGGTGATCTTGATAGCGCCTGTGTGGCCACGCAGGACCTGGTATGCAGACCTGGTGGACATGTCATCCTTTCCACCTTGGCCTCTGAGACAAGACCTTCTACTACAAGGTCCTTTCAATCATCCAAATCTAATTTCTCTGAGACTGACTGCCTGGAGATTGAACGCTTGATTTTATCAAGGCGTGGCTTCTCCGAGTCAGTCATTAATACCTTAATACAGGCACGAAAGCCTGTAACCAGGAAAATCTACCATAAGATATGGCGCAAATATCTTCATTAGTGTGAATCCAAGAATTACTCATGGAGTAAGGTTAGGATTCCTAGGATATGGTCCTTTCTCCAAGAGGGTTTGGATAAAGGATTGTCAGCTAGTTCTTTAAAGGGACAGATTTCTGCTCTGTCTATCCTTTTGCACAAGCGTCTGGCAGAGGTTCCAGACGTCCAGGCATTTTGTCAGGCTTTGGTTAGAATTAAGCCTGTGTTTAAACCGGTTGCTCCTCCATGGAGCTTAAACTTGGTTTTTAAGGTTCTTCAAGGAGTTCCGTTTGAACCCCTTCATTCCATTGATATCAAACTTTTATCTTGGAAAGTTCTGTTTTTGATGGCTATTTCCTCGGCTCGTAGAGTCTCTGAGTTATCAGCTTTACAATGTGATTCTCCTTATCTGATTTTCCATACAGATAAAGTAGTTCTGCGTACAAAACCTGGGTTTTTACCTAAGGTAGTTTCCAACAAGAATATCAATCAAGAGATTGTTGTTCCATCATTGTGTCCTAATCCTTCTTCAAAGAAGGAACGTCTTTTACATAATTTGGACGTAGTCCGTGCTTTAAAGTTTTACTTACAAGTGACTAAAGATTTTCGTCAAACATCTTCCCTGTTTGTTGTTTACTCTGGACAGAGGAGAGGTCAAAAGGCTTCGGCAACCTCTCTTTCTTTTTGGCTTCGGAGCGTAATACGCTTAGCCTATGAGACTGCTGGACAGCAGCCCCCTGAAAGGATTACAGCTCATTCTAATAGAGCTGTGGCTTCCACCTGGGCCTTTAAAAATGAGGCTTCTGTTGAACAGATTTGCAAAGCGGCGACTTGGTCTTCGCTTCATACCTTTTCAAAATTTTACAAATTTGATACTTTTGCTTCTTCGGAGGCTATTTTTGGGAGAAAGATTCTACAGGCAGTGGTCCCTTCCATTTAAGTACCTGCCTTGTCCCTCCCTTCATCCGTGTACTTTAGCTTTGGTATTGGTATCCCACAAGTAATGGATGATCCGTGGACTGGATACACCTAACAAGAGAAAACATAATTTATGCTTACCTGATAAATTTATTTCTCTTGTGGTGTATCCAGTACACGGCCCGCCCTGTCCTTTTAAGGCAGGTCTAAATTTTAAACTCAGTGGCGTCACTAGGGGGGGGCGGGGGGGGGGGGGCTGGCCGCACCCGGGTGACACCCTCCAGGGGGTGACACCAAAAAAAAATTATTATTATTTTTTTTTTTTTTTAATTTTATTGAAATTCAAAGAAATACAATGTTGAGATGCATAGATTATTTTATTAGAGGCTGGCATTTGTGAACATTAGTGGGACTGGGGAAATTGTAGACACACAATTTTTTTGCCCCTTGAGCCAGTGCTGCAATTTCAACAAATAGTTTTCCCGGCTGCTTTTGCTTGTTTGTACTTTGCTCCTCCCCTGCCCAATTTCACTATGAATGTTGTGGGTGTGCCGTGGGGCTTGCAAAGTTGCGCTGCTAGCCTAAACCTGCCTGCCTATCTGTGCTCACTGCTCAGTGACATGTGGCCCAGGGCTGTGCACTGACAGACTTGGAACAGAGTCAGAGAGCAGAATTTTCATAGTTTGTGCGCCTAAACCTTTTCTTCAGTGATTTATTTTAGAGTGCTCTGTTTATCTTTCATTTGATGTTCTGCTGAGCCAGGGAGCAGCTCTAGGCATGAGCTTCATAATTAATGCAGTGCAGTTTACATATTTTGTATGTGTGTGTCTGAGTTTTTGTGTGTCTCAGTGTTTTTGTGTGTGTTTTTGTGTGTGTGTCTGAGTGTGTTTACGAGTGTTTGTGTGTGCATCTGAGTATGTTTTTAAGTGTGTCTGAGTGTTTGTATGTGTGTTTGCCTGTGTTTTTGTGTGTGTTTGCTTTCTGGGGGGGGGGGGGGGGGGGGTGACACCATGACTTACCGCACCGGGTGACACCAACCCTAGTGATGCCACTGTTTAAACTACAGTCACCACTGCACCCTATGGTTTCTCCTTTCTCGGCTAGTTTCGGTCGAATGACTGGATATGGCAGCTAGGGGAGGAGCTATATAGCAGCTCTGCTGTGGGTGATCCTCTTGCAACTTCCTGTTGGGAAGGAGAATATCCCACAAGTAATGGATGATCCGTGGACTGGATACACCACAAGAGGAATAAATTTATCAGGTAAGCATAAATTATGTTTTTTGGTTCAGCACTCAAACTAAACTTACATTCTTGCATTTCAAATAAAGATACAAAGTAAATGAAGAAAATTTGATAGTAGGAGTAAATTAGAAAGTTGCTTAAAAATGCATGCTCTATCTGAATCACAAAAGAAAAAATTTGGGTTCAGTGTCCCTTTAACTTAACATGTTTGCAGGCAAAACAAAAATGAACAGCTTTAATATGTACAGTATGATATAAAATAAAGTAAGATGTATATAATGGCCTTATTGTAAAAAGACAATCTTGTGTGCTGATACACAGAGATTAATATTATGTTTTACACACTTTACACACTTCCTTAATTAGGTAATTGCTAGATTATGAGTTTTGTCGGTAAAAACTTGCGTTGCTAACGAGCCTTTTTTTTCCAGCGCTCACTTTAAACAATGCTGGTATTACAAGTTTTCTGAATGGCTGCGTTAGCCTCAGAAAAGTGAGCGTTGAGCAAATTTAGCGCCACTTCTTACTGTAATATCAGCGTTGCTTACGGTAGCGGTAAGCTGGCTAAAACGTGCTCGTGCACGATTTCCCCATAGGAATCAATGGGGCTGAGACGGCTGAAAAAAAACCTAATACCTGCAAAAAAGCAGCGTTCAGCTCCTAACGCAGCCCCATTGTTTCCTATGGGAAAATACTTTCTAAATCTACACCTAACACCCTAACATGAACCCCGAGTCTAAACACCCCTAACCTTTCACTTATTAACCCCTAATCTGCCGCCCCGACATCCTTGCCACCTGCATTATATTATTAACCCTTAATCTGTCGCTCCGGACACTGCCACCATCTACATTATACCTATGAACCCCTAATCTGCTGCCCCTAACATCGCCAACACCTACATACTATTTATTAACCCCTAATCTGCCGCCCCCAATGTCACCGCAACCTAACTACATTTATTAACCCCTAATCTGCCGACCGGACATCGCCACTATAATAAATGTATTAACCCCTAAACCGCCACACTCCCGCCTCGCAAACACTATAAAATTTGTTATTAACCCCTAATCTGCTGTCCCTAACAACGCCGCCACCTACCTACAATTATTAACCCCTAATCTGCCGCCCCAACTTCGCCGCTACTATATTAAATGTATTAACCCCTAAACCTAAGTCTAACCCTAACACCCACTAACTTAAATCTATTTTTAATAAATCTAAATAAAATTACTATAATTAAATAAATTATTCCTATTTAAAACTAAATACTTACCTATAAAATAAACCCTAATATAGCTACAATATAACTAATAGTTACATTGTAGCTATTTTAGGATTTATTTTTATTTTACAGGCAACTTTGTATTTATTTTAACTAGGTACAATAGCTATTAAATAGCTAATAACTATTTAATAGCTACCTAGTTAAAATAAATACAAATATACCTGTAAAATAAACCCTAACCTAAGTTACAATTACACCTAACACTACTCTATAATTAAATTAATTACCTAAACTACCTACAATTAAATACAATTAAATAAAATAAACTAAATTACGAAAAAAACAAAACACTAAATTACAGAAAATAAAAAGAAATTACAATATTTTAAAGTAATTACACCTAATTTAATCCCCCTAATAAAATAAAAAAGCCCCCCAAAATAATAAAATTCCTTACCTTACACTAAATTACAAATAGCCCTTAAAAGGGCCTTTTGCGGGGCATTGCCCCAAAGTAATCAGCTCTTTTACCAGCCCTTAAAAGGGCTTTTTGCGGGGCATTGCCCCAACGTAATCTGCTCTTTTACATGTAAAAAAAAATACAATACCCCCCAATATTAAAACCCACCACCCAGGGGGGGCGTGTCCGAACAGCGACTGTGGACGGTCGCACCTTCTTAGTGCTCCTGATGAATATCTAGCAAACCGCCGGTGTAGGATAGCTAACACAGTGCATGAATAATATAAAGCGACCAGTTTTACTGGCCTGGTGGATAGAATATAACAATCTAAGCTAGTCGCTGTATTTTTGAAGCTGGAGTGCAAGATCGGGCAGTAAAGGCCTGGAGCGGTGGCTCACAACAGGCAACGCTACCCCCCTCGGTCTTCCGAGGTTTCCTGTCAGGACTGGACTCAGCAAGTTTATTTATAATCACACGGAACAACAGAGTAAGCAGCCTCTTTTTTTTTTTTTTAATTCTTTTTATTGAAGAAACATGGGTACAGTTTAACATGTGCAACTGTATGAAAATCATATAGTTGATACAACACAAAATACTTTTGTTAATGCTCAAAATAAAAGCCCTGTAGTATTAGTTTTATCCAGATAGTAGGATATCAGTCCATGTGTATCCCATGTTTCTCATTTTCTTATATAACAGTAAATAAAACATCTTAACCAAACTAAACACATAATCTAAACACATTCTAACCCCAACCCCAATTGACTTAAAGATTCCATCAATATGCCATCCCCCTCATGTATATATATGTATAGATTAGTTAATTTTATATCTACTACCCAATATCACAAAATAATCATGTTAATGCATTAATTGATCCAGAAGCTTGATAAAGCTCAGCCAAAATCAGCTTGTATAGTCATAGATTGTTAATAAGTTATGTTGTATTTGCGCATTTTATCCTAAATGTATTTTCCCAGGAGGTATGGGTAGAGCTAACTTGCAATAAAAAAAAGAATTGTGACTATCGTGCATAAATCCTTTTGTGTGTGATGTACAAAATAGGTTATGGGCCATGTTACTAGGGACAGCTAAGATGTATATAAGATATCCATAGCAGAGTAATGGAACTTTTGAGAACAAGACCCTATTTTGCAGCAGTATATACAGATATTGTGGAATCCTTAATCTGCTGATGTTCGTTTGGATTTTGTCAATTGGGGTATAACTCAAATTAAACTAATAAAACTATAGCAAACCACAAACACAACCGTACCGCACCACATTCAACAGGCGAAGTTACAGGGTAAGGTTAATTTATAGCTATTGGGTGCTGTGCAGCTAAACTGTAGGCTGGGTGGCATGGGGGTACAATGCTGCTAATGCATATAGATTAGTGTGCGTCAAAATTTAAAGGTGTTAGATACCCAACCCTTATGCAATAACTAGAAGATAAGAGTCAATATAGGAAGTAGCCCTGTATATGTCCAAGATTTAGCGTGGGATTATTGTTGAAGCATCAAGGACTCCTCCCTGATCAGAATCTGTATCGCAACCTAAAAGAGAATCCTCTTAGAGATAGATTGTGTTACTATGTTATGTGGGTACATCATATAGGTAGCAGGTTTTTTGAAGAGCTCAATCAAACCAAGCCCAAATCAGACTGATCAATGAGAGTAACAAAATATAAGGCAAACAGACAAGAAAGCAGTGTGTATACACAATGGTCTCAAAAGCACAGTGCTATTAGGGTTGACCGAGTGTAGTGAGGTCATGGTTAGCAGATATTTATATCTCAGTGGAGCAAACATAACATTCCTCAAAAAAAATAAAAAAAAAAATAAAAAAAAATAAATGGTCAATGTAGTGGTGCAGGTAGAAGTGAGTGTGAATCTCCCATTACATTACACGGTACCCCCAATGAAGTTGTCAATAAAACTGCAAAACAACCAAATCTAAACATAAGTGTAACATCCATACACACGCAGGCTAGTCAGAATTGAAACAGATTAGAGCCCCCTCTAGTTAGCTGGTCCACTTATCTGATGAGATGGGGCAAATACATGTAGGTATTCAAAGCTGCTGAACATTATGCGTAACATATACCGGGACATCAGCCCATACAGTTATTTGTCACTCAGTCAATTGGTACTTAGGGCTGTAGCATTATGGAGATTACCCGACCCCGGCTCGGGATGGAGCATGGCAGCTATGCCTTTGTAGAGCACCGCCTTTCTGCGGGGGGAAGGGAAGCTGCCTCGTAGTGGGAATAGAATACGGCAATGTTCCTAGAGGGCAGCTGCCCCATCCCAAGTCCAACTTCAGGGCATGCGAGCTGATGGTCAAATGTGTAGCAAACAGAAAGTCAGGGCCGTATCTGTAGAGATCCTGTCGCTCCTCAGGCGGGGCATTGACAACAGCCGGAGTGACAAGTGACTCGGCTTTAGCAACAGCAGGGTAAGCGGGGCCGTAGGCAGTCACTCCCTCAACTCCGGGGCCAGGATCCATGACCGAAGCTGGGTCAGCAACCAGATGGATCATTTGCGGGAGCGGTAAGCTGCGCTTCAGATAGGCAGTCGGGTCTAGCCAGGTCGTTTGGGTATCAAATTCTGGGGCTGAGACCAATAGTGGGTGAGTCATCCGCGGTGTCGGCAGTCTCTCTTGTGGTTCAGTCTGCGGTTCTATAACGGACCCCACTAGGTGCAAGACAGGAGATGCTATTCCGCTTACCAATAGGTTGGGGGCCATGGGGCTGTCATTAAGAGACTTGAGTGTTGCTCTCCCTGCAGCGGGCTCAGCGGCAGGCCTTCCCTGGTGGCCCCATTGCTTCTTAGTTGCCAGCGCAGCACATAATTCAGTGCAGGAATTCAAGAGTCTCTCTAGCTTGGGTAGGAACAGAGTTTGTAATTCTACCAAGATGCAGGAGCCAGCTGAGCAGTCTTTGGTGGTGAATATCTCCATTGTAGGGAGACAGGAACTTTGTAAGATGTATATACAGAGTGGCGGCAGTATTCCCGCTACAATACCCAATGGGTTTCTTCTTTAAAGTGATGTTCCGGGGTAGAAGAGCTGTTAATCCTTCTATCTGCTGGATGTTCCCGGACAGCTTGCCTGTCAAGGGAAATGCAGATGGCGTAGATAAGTGGCATTAATATTAGAAGTAGAAGTAGTTTGCTTCAGAGCTGTTGAAGCTTGCAGCCATCTTGTAGAGCCGCCCACCGGAAGTCAAGCAGACTCTTTTTATTATAAAGAGATCAAGTATACTAGGACATTTACTAATACGTAACAAATATGGCCGACGAGAAAGAACCCAGCTACGCATCTCATATAGATGACTTCATGGACAAGATAGAACATCGCTTTCAAGATTTATTACAGAGGGCTCCATTGGACTTTCTAATAAGTTTACAACCGTTTAAGTCCAACACAGAGAGCAAGTTGGAAGAGGTGGAGATGACAAATATGGTGGATGGGATCGCGGCAAAGGGTGCCCCCATGGTCTCTTCCCTCCTGAGCAGAACAGAGATCTCTCCAGATATAGCAACACCTTCACAGGTCCCGCCTTGCATGAAATCTTCTCGGATGAAAACTAGATCTCCAAAGGTAGATATGCATCAAAACGCCAACTTGTCCCTGCATAAGGATTTGCTGTCTAAGCAAAAGCAAGCCGAAAGTGTTCGCCACGCAACAGCTCTAAAAGATCTTGAGAAGTTTATTGTTTCAACCGGCATGGTGCTGGTGTTTGATGCACATTGCATGGAGGAAGAGTTTAGCTGCGAGAGCAAAGGCGGCTCCCGGTTTCTCATGCCGGTGGAGGACACACCATATACTACAGTTATGACTTTGCAGATGCTGGTGGACGTGCCTTTTTGCCCAGAAAGAAGGAACCCTAATAAACAGTTTAGCATGGGTCACTGTTGGGACTCTTTAAAGCCAGCTGGAGGATAGCTTGGTATTGTCCTATATATTTCAATATTGCTGGCTCAAAAATGTTAATTGTTTCACCTTTTATGTGTTTTTCCTTTTTCTTCTTTTAAAGAGCCTGTGTGTTTATAAGATATTAGAGTAAGCTTATGCATTAGCACTTCCCTATTTTTCTTAGTCCTGAATTATCTGGTTCCAGGCATCCCTATTTTTATAGTGAGGAGGAAGGTGCTGCTGCAGTGATGATCCGCCGGGTACAGGAAGCAGTGCGGGTCAAACCATGTATGAACAAGGGGAATGGTGTGGAGCCAACCAAAGGATAGCGGCGGACTACCGCAAAAAATGCACAAAAAGAAGAGGTAGAAGGCTACTGAGCATCAGTAAATCGTTATATTTATTTCCAATGTTAAAAAATACACATGTAGGTGAACAAAGTCACAAACAAACAGGGAAGGAGACAGCAGTCTAACATGTTTCACGCATACTTGCGCTTAATCATAGATGCTGGGGACAAGTATACACAGCTGCTTCATTTAAAGGGGCAGCACACCAATGAGAACATTCATTTAGTTAAATAATGCAATGATTGGTTATCAGCTTGTGCATTTGATTTGTGAGGTGTGTGTCCACAGTCAATGAAGCAGATCAGATAAAAACAAAATACAAAATACTTGTGAAGGGGTAGCAAAATCTGGTACATACACAAACAATGTAAATAATATGAATATACTTATAAATGTATGCACCTGCAAGAAGAAAAGAAAACAAGAAACATATATATATGCGCATGTGTATATGAAATATAGAACACCACTGAACACTTTAACATGTTTGCAAAACATCATATTAAGTTTGCAAGATAAATTAATCAATGGTATTCATATAATCATATAAAGACATATATTTCAAATTAAATGAACAAATCAAATACACAAATACAAATGTCATAGATGACATGAATTGCTGCATATTAAAATCAACTCTAAATAGAGAGGACCTAACAATATTCCATTATATACCAAAAACTACAAGTGTGTTTACACCGAAGTTAATGGGGTATGGGGATGGAAGGGGTGGTTTGGGGGGGGGATGGAAAAGGTGTTTTTGGTGGAGAAAGTTATTTATTTATTTATTTATTTATTTATTTATTTATTTATTATAAGGGAGAAAAGAATTCCAATGAGACTATTGAGATGCATACTAAAATATATACTAATATGAAAATATATGTATAGCGTTCAATATGTTAAATAAGATGTATTCTAGTCAACAAAGTATCTCATATCCCATTCCAAATTAATACCCAAAGGGGACCTGGTCTTCAATTTATAAATCCAGAAAAGTTATTTTCTGTCCAGAATTTTTGATTTGTCTCCCCCCCTGGGTGGGGTTCTCGCTAGGTCTATGATCTTTATATTGATACTGGGTACATTAGTGAAATGAAAGAGATTAAAATGTTTGGCAACAGCCGAATCTTTATTAAATTTCTTTATATCCCTTAAATGCTCCCTAGCTCGATCTCTGAGAGTCCTGGTCGATTGTCCCACGTATTGGGCCCCACAAAGTTTGCAATCCAATAGATACACTATATAGTCAGTAAGACATGTAGCATAGAAATCCATCTCAAAGGATTCACCTGTGGTCTTGCTACTAAACTTGTTAGTGTAATCCATAGTATCGCAAGTTAAACAATTCGTGAGATGTGCCCTAAAATTCCCTATACCCCTAAGCCAATTAGCACTAGGTCTGATCTCATTTTTGACTAAGCTGGGGGATAGTTTAGAGGCTAACGTAGGTGGCTTTTTTGCAACAAATTTGCAATCTTTAACATAAGACTGTAAAACCTCATCACCCTTCAATAAATGTAGATGCTTTTTAATGATGCTACATATGGAGTTGTATTGGGGTGAATATTGAGTTGAAAAGACAATACTCCTTTCATCCAAATAACCCTTCTGGTTACCCTTAATATTGGCATGTCTTATTCCTTCAGCTGTGTCCTTAATGTTATCTAAGTGCAATTTGTTTGGTGTTTTCCAGTCCTTAATCTCCTCAAAGGTTCTATATAACCCTTCCTCGTCGTATCCTCTGGCTTTTAATCTGGTAATAAGATCATTCGCACCTTCAATGTAATTTTCCATGGTGCTGGCATTTCGTCTTAACCTGATAAATTGGCTTCTAGGGATGGATTTTATTAGATGTTTGGGGTGGCATGAAGTGGCATGAAGTAAGGTGTTACCTGCCGTTTCTTTTCTGTATGAAGTTGAAATGATCTTATGTGTGGTGGCATCACCACACAAGTTAAGATCTAAAAAATTCACATTATCATGATGTACCTCCCCTGTAAATGTAAGATTGACATCATTGTTATTCAATAGTGTCAAAAAGTCATCAAACACAAAATCCTCTTTCACAATAAAGATAAGGTCGTCTATATACCTCATGTACAACAGGATGCCGGACCTGAAAGGTTCCTGTATATCATATATGTGTTGGAGTTCCCACCTACCCACAAATAGAGTAGCATATGAGGGGGCAAATTTCGCCCCCATAGCTGTTCCTTGGTTCTGTAAATAAAAAACGGAATCAAACATAAAATAGTTGTGGGTAAGTAGGAACTCAACAACCTCAACAATGAATTCTTTGGTCTCTATTGGATAAGAGGTATTCTTGTCCAGGAAAAATAAGTGGATTATAATTGATGCCACATCCCTATTTTTATGTTATATGAAGTACAGAAAGGTTTTAGAAGTATACACACATTGACAGCCTGAAAGAGGCACAGTAACAGCACTAATGCCCTTTTATAAGTTTGTATGTTTTCTGTGGGGTTTAGGGGGTGGCTCCTAGGAGGACATACTTTTACACTTGACAAAGGGATATATACTATGCATGTGGCCTCAGTTCCTGAAAGATAAGGGATTGCATTGTAGGTCCCCCCGGTGTGGCCTGCGGCCGGGGCCGGGTTGGGGAGCCGAGTGTATACCATAAAATGGCAATAACGGGAACTAAGCATTACATGAAGGTTTTAAATTGTGTGTTATATGCATTATAAATCAGAGTTTGTATCATATTTTTATGTGTAGAGAGGGATGTATAACAATTTGGTAAGAGTGTATGTTATTAGCCACTCAGGACATCTTAGATGGAATATATTTTAGGGGATACAATCATTAATCATTTATCTGTTTAGTCAAGCTCTATAGTTACTAGTTCATAAATGTTAGCTGCTGGTCTATGTAAGATGTGTGTTAATATAGTAACCAGTCCTGACCCATGCATCTTTCTCAATTTTCTAGAAACGAGTAGTTACCTCATATTCTGTTTATTTATCATATGATGCAGTCTGATCCTATGTAATCTTTTATTCATGTTATTTGTTGAATATTAACCCCTTTGGTTTTAAACAAGCACCAAAACAGGTCCAAGAGAGATCTGTATTACTGCTTATGGGGACTGAAAATTGAGGACTTTCAATATTATAGTACAATCATAGTCAGATATGATATGTGTTACAAAAGCATTAGTTTTCATTGTGTACCATTAAGTGCTATGTGACAGACCCTTCGGTCAGAACTGAAAGAGTTAACTTTGTTCAGCTTCAAGAAGCTATTTTCTAAATTCAAGTTTGCTGGCATCAGCTCTAATTAAGTTTAGTGATAAACATTCCCATTGTCTAATCACCTCCAGAGTCAGACTGCTAGTTGATAAGATGGACTGCATTGTTTTCTTGTGTGTAACTTGTTATCTGCTGAAGTAATGTAATTCTATTGTGGCCTGTCAAAGGGCGTTGTCTCTCTATCTAAATGTACCAAATGTGTGATTGGTGATTTTATGCCTCCCCCTGAGAGTGTCCTGTTTGCATGTAACCTCAATAAAAAGCAGGCTGGGCATCCCAGTTCTGATTTCTTGGTTGACCCTCAATCGCAGCGTTGACTCGTTTTTGTGGGCAGAAGGGTATCCTAGCTGTACTACAGCTAGGGGGATTATTCTACATTTGCGAGACTCGTATAGAATACTATGGAAAGCAGCTTCTCCCTTCTTCAGCAATAGGAATCCAGGCTACTAAGCGGTCCATCTCTCAGCGAGACTAAGGGTAACCGTAACAATATGTTTATTTGCTGTATCATATAAAATGTCTGTATCACTTTTCCAAATAAAAAAAAATAAAAAAAATAAAAACATCACCCAAATACCCCTACTCTAAAACCCACCCAATTCCCCCTTAAAAAAAAAACTAACACTAACCCCCTGAAGATCACCCTACCTTGAAATGTTTTCACCCAGCCGGGCCGAAGTCTTCATCCAATCCGGCAAGAAGAGGTCCTCCAGAGTGTCTGAAGTCTTCATCCTATCCGGGCAGAAGAGGACATCCAGACCAGAAGAAGTCTTCATCCAAGCGGCATCTTCTTTCTTCATCCTTCCTGAGTGGAGCGGCACCATCTTGAAGACCTCTGACGTGGAACATCCTCCTTGACCGACTACTAGACGAATGACGGTTCCTTTAAATGACGTCATCCAAGATGGCATCCCTCGAATTCCGATTGGCTGATAGGATTCTATCAGTCAATCGGAATTAAGGTAGGAAAAATCTAAGGTAGGACTAACCATAGTCTCATAGCTGAGAAGGAAGTGAGAGATGTTGCACATTGAACAAATCCTGTTGAGTGATTTTTGTTTCAGGGGTTCTCTGGTTCCAATGATACTTTTATGAGTAAGAGTTACATTTGCTTAGGACACTAATCCAGATGTTTATTTTAAACTGTACGTGGTTAATTTGTGAAGTGGATGTAAATTGTATATGAATCCATTGCGTTAAAGGGACACTGAACCCAATTTTTTTTTATTTCATGCTTTAGATAGAACATGCAATTTTAAGCAACTTTCTAATTTACTCCTATTATCAAATTTTCTTCATTCTCTTGGTATCTTTATTTGAAATGCAAGAATGTAAGTTTAGATGCCGGCCCATTTTTGGTGAACAACCTGGGTTGTTCTTGCTGATTGGTGGATAAATTCACCCACCAATAAACAAGTGCTTTCCATGGTTCTGAACCAAAAAATAGCTTAGATGCCTTCTTTTTCAAATAAAGAAAGCAAGAGAACGAAGAAAAATTTATAATAGGAGTAAATTATAAAGTTGCTTAAAATTGCATGCTCTATCTGAATCACGAAAGAAAAATGTTGGTTCAGTGTCCCTTTAAGGGTGATAGTGATGTTATACAGAAGAAAATCTATTTGTAATGTAGTAAAAATTTTGCAATTTAATTACAAAACAGCTGTATGATATGTAACAGGGCAACTCTAGTGATACATGATATAACTCTTACATGTTTAATGTATTTTTTTGTCACAAACTGAGTAAACAATATTACAATTACTAGCTTTTATTTATACTCTGCACCATACTCAGCAGCCCTATACAAGAAACATAATGTCTCGCCTAACCCAGGTCCACCCAAAATGACACCTCATACACCTTGCACACGAAACCCTCTAAACCTCATTAACTGCACCTCTAATAGTACACCCCAATTCTCGTGTGCCCTTTGGAATGCACGCTCGGTATGCAATAAGCTTACATCTATTCACGACCTATTTATTTCACGTTCACTTAACCTGTTAGCCCTCACTGAAACTTGGCTCTCCTCCTCTAACACAACTGCTGTAGCCTCTCTGTCCTATGGCGGCCTGCACTTCAGTCACACTCCCAGGCCTGGAGACAAACAAGGAGGAGGAGTAGGAATTCTCCTGTCTCCACACAGTACCTTTCACTGCATTCCTTCACCCCCCTCTCTTTCCTTCTCATCTTTTGAAGTTCACGCTATCCGCCTCTTCTCCCCTATAGCTCTTCGTGTTGCAGTTATCTATCGACCCCCTGGCCCAGCATCACAATTTCTGGACCACTTTGAAGCCTGGCTTCCACATTTTCTCTCTTCTAATGTCCCTTCTCTCATCTTAGGGGACTTTAACATACCCCTTGATAAGCCTAACACGCCTGCTGCCTCTAAACTTCTATCCCTTACCACCTCTTTAGGCCTGTCCCAGTGGACAACATCTCCAACACACTGTGAAGGCAACTCCATAGACCTGGTCTTCACAAATCTCTGTGCCGTTTCCAACTCTCTTAACTTCCCCTTTCCTCTCTCTGACCACCATCTACTAACATTCTCTCTCACTCTACCTGCTACATCTTTGCATGCCCCCAAAAAACTGCTACCTCACAGGAATTTAAATGACTTGGATCTCACAGACTTTTCCACTCAACTGAGTCCTCTCCTCTCTGACATTTCATCCCTCTCTTGCCCAACCCTCGTGAGTCTACAGTATAATTCGGCACTAAAATCAACACTTGACAAAACCGCACCCTCCACTCTTCGACGTACATCAATCACTCGACGGCAACCGTGGCACACTAAACAGACCATATATCTTCAGCGATGCTCACGGGCCGCTGAACGGCAGTGGAGGAAATCACGCACATTTCCAACATTATAAATTCACCCTTAAGTCCTACAACTCTGCGCTCAGCCTGGCAAAACAAATCTATTTCTCCTCCCTCGTGTCATCTCACGCATCCAACCCCAGAAAACTGTTCTCAACCTTTAACTCCCTTCTACGTCCGCCTGCCCCCCCGCCCACTACCAACCTCACTGCTCAAATTATTGCTGATCACTTCAAAAATAAAATTGACACCATTAGAAAAGAGATATGCACCTCGCACCCCGCAAACCCAGCGATTCTACCCACCCCTTCTATTAACAAAAATCTATGCTATTTCCCTCCTGTAACAGAGGAAGAAGTCTCTGCACTCCTATCCTCGGCTCATCTCACAACCTGCCCACTTGACCCTATTCCTTCACGACTTATTCCCCTTCTCTCTGCTTCACTAACCCCTACCCTAACTTATCTCTTTAACCAATCCCTCACTGCAGGCACATTTCCTGACACATTCAAGCATGCGACAATCATACCAATCCTAAAAAAGCCCTCGCTTGACCCCTCCACGCCTTCTAACTATCGACCAGTCTCCTTACTTCCCTTTACCTCAAAATTATTGGAACGACTAGTCTATAATCGGCTAACTCAATTTCTCACAACTAACTCCTTACTTGATCCACTACAATCTGGTTTCCGCCCTAAACACTCAACAGAAACCGCTCTTGCTAAAGTAACAAATGACCTGTTATCAGCCAAAGCAAAAGGCCATTACTCATTACTAATTCTTCTTGACCTGTCCGCAGCTTTTGACACAGTTGACCATCCCCTCCTCCTAAAAATACTACATTCATTTGGCATCCGAGACACAGCCCTCTCCTGGTTTGCATCATATCTTTCAAACCGCTCGTTTTCAGTTTCCTTTAACAACACATCTTGTGACCCTATGCCTCTCTCAGTTGGTGTACCGCAAGGCTCTGTCTTGGGTCCCTTGCTTTTCTCTCTTTATACATCCTGCCTTGGAAAACTTATAGCCTCCTTTGGATTCCAGTACCACCTATATGCTGATGATACCCAAATCTATCTTTCCTCTCCTGATATCTCTCCCTCTTTACTCAACCAGATTTCTGACTGCCTCTCTGCAATTTTCTCTTGGATGTCTTCACACTACCTCCAACTCAATCTGTCCAAAACTGAGCTGCTTCTTATTCCCCCCTCTTCGAGACATCCGACACCTGACATTTCTCTGATGGTTGGAGACTCTATTCTCAACACCTCACCCCAGGTCCGCTGCCTTGGGGTCACACTAGACTCAGAACTCACATTCAACCCACATATACAAACGCTTACCAAATCCTGCCGGTCACACCTACGCAACATTTCCAGAATTCGTCCCTTCCTTACTCAAAATACTACAAAAATACTTATTCATTCCCTCATCCTGTCACGCATTGATTATTGCAATCTTCTCTTAAATGGCCTTCCAAAACACCGCCTCTCCTCCCTCCAATCTATTATGAATGCTTCTGCTAGACTCATCTACCTAAGTCGACGATCTACATCAGCTGCTACGCTCTGCCAGTCTCTACACTGGCTCCCCATACACTCCAGAATACAGTTTAAAGTATTAACCCTAACTTACAAAGCACTCAACAGTCTAACTCCCAACTATATCTCCTCTCTCATCGTGAAATACTCCCCATCCCGTCCTCTTCGATCAAACTCTGACCTACGTCTCTACACTCCTGTTATCTCTACATCCCACTCCCGCCTCCAAGACTTCGCACGTGCTGCTCCTGTCCTCTGGAACTCTCTACCCCGCTCCATCAGACTGTCTCCAACCTTGTATAGCTTCAGAAGATCCTTGAAAACCCACCTATTCAGAGAGGCTTATCATCTCTCCTCCATCCCGCATCCGAACCAAGCTAATACATGTACATGAACTGCCTGACTCACTGCTGCAAATACAACCGATGTAACAAGCTACCCCAACCTTATGTCTCTGCACCCTAAACCTATAGACTGTGAGCTCTCCGGAGCAGGGCCCTCTTCATCCTGTGCTAGATTTGTTTAGTCTTGTTATGTTTTGTATTGTATCACAGATCTTTGTCATTGTATACCCCCATCATTGTACCCAGCGCTACGGAATTTGGCGGCGCTATACAAATAAATGATAATAATAATAATAATAATAATGTAGATACTGTTTGCAGGTGGTCATAATGCACAACGTGTTAGAATTCTACTGTATAATATATTACAATTATGTAGAGGCAGGAGAGAGCTGTATGAAATGCTTCCAGAATATTTTTACATTCTAAGTTGTCACCTACTTTGAAAATCAAGCAGCTTAAAGGGACATAAAACCCAAATTTTTTCTTTCATGATTGAGAAAGAGCATACAATTTTAAACAACTTTCTAATTTACTTCTATAATCTAATTTGCTCAATTCTATTGGTATCCTTTGCTGAAAAGCATATCTAGATAGGCTCAGTAGCTGCTGATTGGTTGCTGCACATAGATGCCTTGTGTGATTGGCTCACACATGTGCATTGCTATTTCTTCAACAA
The DNA here is from genome assembly GCF_027579735.1 of Bombina bombina. Classification (NCBI taxonomy): domain Eukaryota; kingdom Metazoa; phylum Chordata; class Amphibia; order Anura; family Bombinatoridae; genus Bombina; species Bombina bombina. The sequence goes on from NC_069499.1 coordinate 589,549,247, forward strand.
AGGATATCTAAGGAATGAAGCACATTAGATAATACAAGTAAATTGGAATGTTGTTTAAAATTGTATTCTCTACATGAATCATGTAAGAAAATTTTTGGGTTTAGTGTCCCTTTAATATATTTGTATAGAGTCCCATTGTAAGTTTAACTCCTAGGGATGCAGTTGAGTGTTGTAAATAATGATGTAATTAGTAATGCCTATATATGTTTGAAGCAGCATTTTCTTCTGCTGTATGATAGTTATTTTCAGTAAAATTGAAGCACCTTCCTTTCATATTCATGCCCAGCATTTTTGTGTACACATATTTTACTTTTCAATTTAAGTTATTTTACATGGCAGGATGACTACCCTATGAGTGCAGGTAGAAATGTATTGTACATCTGTTTTTTTTAATAATTCTAGTTCATCTCCCACTGAGAACCACATGCATTATCATCTGTTTTGCCTTTCCCCTTCTAGAATAGTTTGCTTGTGCTTTCTTTGTATCAGTGTTTAATGAAATGTGGAATAATTTCCAAACTTTTTTTTAATATTGAATGCTGTTTGCAAACTTTTACAATTCATCTAACATCAATGATGTTTTATTTATTTTTTACATCTGAAGGACTGAAATAAAAATGAAAGTAAAAGATACTAAAAATCTAAATATGAAGAATTACATAGTGAGTGGTATTAAAAAAACTTTCAATATTTAGAATTTTTTCTCAATGAAAGATAATATGACCAATTTTAGATCTCTCAACCCATGTCCTAAATTTGTGTGAAACTGTTAAATGAGGTCTGTAACACCTCAGGGTGCCACACAACTGACAATCACTATTCTAAAGGCTTGTAACCATGCCATCCTTTCTTTATAACATTTCCCAGCAGCCTTGGCAACTTTCTTACATTGTATCTGCCCAAAGCAGACTGTCCCTCTTCCCTTTTTTATGGTGAGTCTATCCTCCAGACTCATTTCTTATACTCCCCCTCTTTTTAATAATGTCACTATAACTGTTCTAGCTACATTTCTTTTTATCTTTCTTAACTTCTCATTTGTAATTCACTCTTTCATTTGCCACCTATGCCACTAGCACATCCCTTTCTCTATTCTCTATAAGTATGAAATTTGCTGCTTTCCATCTCTTCATACATGTTCATCCATACTATCCCTAATTCCTCTGTCACATTTTCTCTCTTCTCCTTTCCACTGTGGTACCAGGGAATACTGTTTTCTCACCTTTCCTCCTCATTTCTTCTCCCACTATCCGCTGTGCAAGCCTAAAGCATACTCATTGTCACAGACACAGTCAGTTTTAGTCTCTTTGTACATCTGAAATGTGCAGTATATAGGGGAGGTTAGTATTATGGGTGTGAATGGTGATTATGGCATGTGTATTCAATACTAAGTATATTAAAGCATAACCCATGCTCCTTACCACTAACTGCATTGAAACTAAAAAGTCTATGCTCTGTTTGTCACTACTTACACAGGTAGTCATCTCATGCCCAAACCACGCTCACTGTAGCCCAATGCAGTGTAAGGAAACATTATATGCCTTGTAGAACTTTCTTGGTAACTGATAAGTGCTACTGTGTTTAATGCAAACCGGCCCTCAGTTTCTTAAGCAGAGTAAATTTAATTCTAGAGCAGGGTAAACAAGTGTAATTAAATGTAGGAAGGAACCACCATTATTAATATTTAGGAGTCATCCACACACTTTTTAAGCCATGTATGTTTTTTGTGTATAAATATACGCAGAGTGGTCCTCAAAGTTAGGATGCAGAAGTATTAATTTGACAGACGCCAATAGCTCACCCAGTTCACCCAGGGAGATAAATGAAATGAATATGCTGAACAACAAGTGCATTTTGATCTAAAATAAATAGATAAGAACTTAATATGCTTTGTCTGCATGGCACAATGTCATTGGGAGGGACCTAACTGAGTGACTGCTTGGAAATAGATAATTTTTTGCACCACTGATATGACAAGCCCAACCCAAGCAGTTGGTCATTGGATTCTTTCTGTCCTGAAGCACTGCACATTAAGTGGTTACTGAGAGTGATGCTGTTGTCATAGTTATTCTGCTGGGTTCTAAATCTTGTGACTCTGAGCCAGGACCCTGCATGTTTAGTTATGTTTTTGATGTAGTTATGTTGAGTTTGATTTTGGCCTCTGGAAGTCTTTTCTGGCAAGTATGATGTATTTAATTTGTGAGGACTGAACGGTGTATGTTGTTTGTGCTATGTGAAGTGTTTGGTTTACACATTTTATACAGATTTGACCATGTTCAATATGTGTGTTTATGTGATGTATGTGGGTTTTGTATAGTGTATTCTTTATGTGATCACTGGAACCTGTGGTTTGCACACCACATTGTCTAATGCTGGGGGTGGAGACAGCCTATCTGCCAGGATTCAAATATTCCACCTGTGAAAGCAAACACAGCAGAAATACAGCAGCTAAGGAAGATCACTTTCATCACTGCCAGGTAGAGTTTTGTGTGTGTGTTTGTGTTCAGGTTTCTGGGTAACACATTTGTGTGTCTGTGTATTTGTTCATCAATCTGCTTATTTGTGTGCCCCTGTTATTCTATATATCAATATACTTACAGTATATATAGTATTTTCATAATATGTCCACTATCTACCTGTCCTGTCTACATGTCTTCTGCACTGTCTGTATCCTAGGGAAAATGTAGGGACCCTTACTTTTTTAGGACCTCTTAGGTTTGCTAGCCTCAGTTAAAAGTCTATAAAACCTCTTTGTGTGTGGAAAACCTCTGGAACTTATTTAATAATGTTAGTCTATTTGTTATTGCATGTTTCTCTCTTGTCTGTCCCTATAACTGCCAATTACTATCATTTTCTAGGACTTTGTCACCAGACCTTTTCTCTGTATGTCTATATGAACTATGCCTATAAGTTAGATTGTTGTCTTCCAGTAACAATGTTGATTGAGTGGATCACAAGTTTGTTGATGTCCCTGCACTCAGTAATTATTTTATGGCAGACTGACAAATTTTACTAAGAAGCAGCTACAATTGCTATACAGCTTATTTGACAAGACATATCCCTGTAACTCTATATGATATGGTCCCTTTACACCAATATGACCTCTTGTCCCTTCAGGCTTTTAGATACTTCCACAGATTTAGCCAAGATGAGGAACCGCAGCAGCAGAATGCTGGAAAGTTCCCGGACGCTCTATTCCAGCATGTCTCGCAGTATTGAACTATCACTGGATGAAATTGTAAGAAACATCAGAATTATCTATTTTTCTTGTGAATGTAATTCTAGTGTGTGTTAAATCATTTTCTGTCTATTTACAGGATGCTGCAAAATTTATCCAAGAGAGCTTCAAGAAGAGGGAATGTGTGTTTTATACAAAGGATCCCAGGTCACCGTAAGCACTAGTAGACAGGCCCTGGAATGACCTATCCATATTGGGTAGGGGAAACTGGGGTGTGACAATGACACCAGTCAACCAAAGTGACCCAAAGATAGATGACATGACAAAAACATACTCAACCTGACATCAGCACCTTCCCAAACAAACAGTAACACAGGCAGAACATTAGTTTTCATGACACCTATTATCTGTACTGACACCTTCTCTTGTTTTACAGGGAGAGCCTTTGTAAGTGTGGATACTCCAAGAGCCAGCACATTGAGGGTACCCAAAGCAACCAGAATGAGAAATGGAACTACAAGAAGCACACCAAAGAGTTGCCAACGGACGCCTATGGAGATATCCAGTTTGAGTCATATGGTAGGAGAGGGAAGGTAGGTAATATCTTTATAGCTGAAATGGGCTGAAGTCAACCTGCTTGATCAGAGCTGGGGAAAACCTGGTATGGAAAAAACTGTTAGTCAACTATTAGGTCCACAAGGTGTGTTTACACTTCTGTTCATTTAAAGGAACATTCTAATGAACAATATACATAATTAGCTAGGATCAGTAATGTAAAAATTGTCTGCTCTTAGAAATGATCTGTTGTTTTGTTAGTATCGTATTATTCTTCTAAAATAAATAAATAATTGTTCCATAGCTTCATAAACTTAATATACTTTACATTTTGTTAATATCACTCTTAGAGGCCCATTTATCAAGCAAGTCTCGCCAGAAACACCAGTTATGCTCTGAGCAGGCGGACAGACATCGCCGAAAATCAAACTGATCGAGTATGATCGGGTTGATTGACACCACCTCCCTGCTTGCGGCCGATTGGCCTCGAATCTGCAGGGGGCAGTGTTGCTGAATACGGAGAGTGTATTGCTCGCCGCAATCAGCAATTTCTCTTGGACCTGATCCGCACTGTCGGATCAGGTCCGACAGACATTTGATAATTCGGCCTCTTTATGTTCACTCATCCAAGTTAAAGGGACATGGACCCACAATTCTTCTTTCATGATTCAAATGGAACAAACCGTTTTAAACAATTTTCCAATTTACTTCAATTATCAAATTTGCTTTGCTCCTTTGGTATCTTTTGTTGAAGGAACATAAATCCACTACTGGGAGATAGCTGAACATACCATGTAAGCCAATGACAAGAGGCAAATATATGCAGCCACAGTCAACAGCTAGCTCCCAGTAGTGCTTTGGTGCTTCTGAGTCTATCTAGCTATTATTTTAATAAAGTATAGCAAGAAAACAAAGCAGACAAAAGAAGTACATTTAAAAGTTGTTTAAAACTGTATGCTCTATCTGAATCATAAAATAAAAGGTTTGGGTTTCAGGTCCCTTTAAATAATGTAGGTCTTTGTTTTCTACAAAACTCTGGTAACTGGAATAAAATCTGTTTTCTAGTGTCTCGGCCATGTAGAGGTTTTTCTACATTTGCAATTAGAATCTTAGAATTGTTCTGGATTATTTCTGACTAATTATTTATAATAATCACATTTTGTATCTAATACTTTCCTGTATAGCTAAATGTTTTCTGATGTTTTACTAGTCTGCCATTATTTGTCAGAAGAAAAAAAATTAAGAAAATATGTAGTATATTGTGAAATCAAATCACTACCAGTTATCATCGGAGAATGACGTGTGACATAACTCTGCTTTGCCTAATGACAAATTTAGCCCTGCTGATGTGTAATGTGTATCACTTTCTTTGGTGAAAATCAGTACCAATCAGTTTATTATCTCACTTCTGATTTGTTAAAGGGACAGTCTACTCCAGAATTTTTATTGTTTAAAAAGATAGACAATCCCTTTATTAGTCATTCCCCAGTTTGACATAACCAACACGGTTATAATAAACTTTTTACCTCTGTGATTAACTTGCATTCTAAGCCTCTTCAGACTGCCCCCTTATTTCAGTTCTTTTGACTGACTTGCATTTTAGCCAATCAGTGTCCTCTCATAAGTAACTCCATGGGCGTGGGCACAATGTTATCTATATGGCACACATAAACTAACGACCATCTGGCTGTGAAAAACTGTAAAATACATTCAGATAAGAGGCGACATTCAGGGGCTTAGAAATTAGCCTATGAGCCTACCTAGGTTTAGCTTTCAGCTAAGAATACCAAGAGAGCAAAGCAAATTTGATGATAAATGTAATTTGGAAAGTTGTTTAAAATTACACGCTCTATCTGAATCATGAAAGTTTAATTTTGACTAGACTGTCCCTTTAATACCAGAAAAAGCAAACAAATGATGACATAGGGATCTATTTAACAAGCTCCGTATGGAGCTTGATGGCCCCTGTTTCTGGCGAGTCTTCAGACTCGCCAGAAACAGCAGTTATGAAGCAGCGGTCACAAAGACCGCTGCTCCATAACCTGTCCGCCTGCTCTGAGCAGGCAGACACACATCGCCGGAAATCAACCCGATCGTACTCGCGAGTCTGCAGGGCGCGGCGTTGTGAGCTGCTGGTGCAATGCTGAATACGGCGAGCGTATTGCTCGCCGTATTCAGCGATGTCTGTCGGACCTGATCCGCACTGTCAGATCAGGTCCGACAGACATTGATAACTAGAGGCCATATTGTCAAAAATGAATACCATAACATTTTTAAGTTTCTCACTGTGTTCTAACTAATTCAGTTTTTATGTTATACTGATTATTGCATAGCCTCCCTTTCAGCATAATTTACAACTTGATTGGGCTTGTCTTTGAATAATTATTTTTTCGTTGAAATGAAACCTATTTTATTTTACTCTGAGATATAATTTTTTCAAATGAGAGCAAGGAAAAAAAAGGGTGAGTCTATTGACCTGATCGTACATGATGTGACGTGTCATCTCTCTCTCTATGTCATGTGACCTCAGTATATCCGACTTTCCCGCGACACCAGTCCGGAGACTCTATATGAGCTGATGACCAAATACTGGCAGCTTAAGACCCCAAACCTCATTATTTCTGTGACTGGAGGTGCCAAGAACTTTTCTCTGAAGCCACGAATGCGAAAGATCTTCAGTCGCCTCATCTATATTGCACAATCCAAAGGTGTGTTCATAAGGCTAAAGTATCTCTGAGTAAATGCCCAATGTTGAAAGCTTTCCTGGCACTTAAAGGGACATTATATGAAATACATAATAAAAAACAACACATTATATCTCAGCCTCAAAGTTCCATCATATAAATGTTTGTGGGTGCAAGCCCTTAGGGTCTCCATTATATACACAAATATAACCAATAGAAAGGTAGACACATTTGAAGCTCATAATATCAACATGTCTGGGCAACTGTCACTTTATCAAGCTAATAAAACTTGGAATCATACAAACATTTATATCCACTCTAATAAAATAGGAGGCAATCAGTTGCACACAAGTGGGATTAACCCTTTCCTATATGAGCAGAATATAAAAGCCCCTGTTTGTTTTATCTAAAAGAGGTCATTTAAAAATGTATTAGTTATTTAGTCATTGTAAATGCATGTTCCTGGCTTGCAGTTGCACTGTGGGTGATGTCTCCATTAGCTGTTGAGTGTTAGCAGGGAGCGCACAAGTGATACAGCTGTATTTGTTTTCATTTTCATTTTAAAAGCTTTTACTTAACATTTTTGCAGGCAAAACAGCTTTAATATGTATGATAACAATAGATAAATACAATGCCTATTTAGGGCCCGATTACTAGTGGAGCGGTATTTAATGCTCCCGCTCAAGCGCTAACTCTGCTAGAAGTAAGCTTTTTGCGCACGTTGAGTAGGTGGGCGTTGAAAGAAAACAGTTTTTGCTTGTGCGCTAACCTGATGCGTGTAAAAAGCTGAACTGAATATCGCAAGCACAATAAAGTATTCCCCCATAGAAGTAAATGTAACCAAAAAAAGTGGGGAAAAAAACACCCTACTCGCGCGCAAACACTATCGCATATTCTCGCGCTAATCGGACATGAAAATCTGAATATTTCATATTGGAATGTTCTTCACATAGAAGAATATGTTCTATTTATTCATAAATACATATTTCTACATACATCTGAAGGCATTTTGGTACAATATATATATATTTAGATGATTATATATAGGTATAGATATATATGTATATATCTCTATGTTAAGCCCTTTGCCTGCCTGATATCTCTCATATCTTTAAGCCTTTATAACTTCTTTGTGCAATATTTTTTTATTTTATTAGATTGTGTTATTATGAGTGTAACTGTACTTTGTAATGTATTTTTGATGTGTTTTGTGACACTTTTTTGTTTTGCGAAACAGCCAGAGCTCTGAGGACGTGGTAATCATTCTAGCATAAATCGTAATTGCGTTCAAGCAATCGCGTTTACTTTCAACTTGTAATACGAGTGGTAAGCATGATGTGCGCAAACACCTGCGATAAACCCCTTTTCGCTTGCTCGTAACTGCTTAAGTGCCACTCGTAATCTGGCCCTTCATTTTAGGATTAATTATAAAACGATGTAGGGCCTTGATGTGTTCCTGAGGTTATGTGTTTCCCTGACATTTTTGAAGCTGAGAGTGTGCACTATGCTGATTTGAAGAAGCTAAATGTAACTACTGTTGGCCAAATTACAAGTGGAGCGGTATTTATCACTCGTATGGTAAATACGCTAGAAGGAAGCTTTTTGCGCGCATCGGGTAGCGCTCATATTACAAGTTGAAAGTAAACAGTTTTCCCTCACGTGCTTACCTGATGCACGCAAAAAGCCAAACTTTGAATATCCCACATGATAACGTATTACCCATAGAAGTCAATCGAGCAACACCCTACCCACACGCAAACCTGATCACATAATCTCAAATGCGCTAATATTAATATTTCAAATTCCAATGCTCTTCACATAAAAGAATATGCTCTATTTATTCATAAACACACACATATATATGCGGCTAGATTACGAGTTGTGCGTTAGGCTGAAAAAGCAGCGTTAACAGGTCCTAACGCTGTTTTTTCACTACCGCTGCTATTACGAGTCTTGCAGGTTTAGAGGCATTGCACACTTCTTTGACCTTACCGCAAAATGACTTACGTAAACTTTGTAAACCCTTTTTTCTATGGGACTTCCATAGCGCTGGTATTACGAGTCTGTCCTGGGAGGCCAAAAAGTGAGCAATACAGCCTCTACCTCCAAGATCCGTAACGCATTTTAAAGTCAGTAATTAAAAGTTTTATGGTACAACGCCGTAGCATAAAACTCATAACTAAAGTGCTACAAAGTACACTAACACCCATAAACTACCTATTAACCATCTAGATTGTAAGTTCCCACGGGAACAGGGCCCTCAATTCCCCCTGTATTTGTCTGTAAAATTTTGTATCTTATCGTATTGTTTCTCCACTGTACTGTTATCCTTGTACCCATGGGCAGCGCTGCGGAATCTGTCGGCGCTATATAAATAAAGAATAATAATAATTAACCCCTAAACCGAGGTCCTCCCGCATCGCAAACACTAAAATAAAATTTTTAACCACTAATCTGCCGCTCCGGACATCGCCACCACTATAATAAACATATTAACCCCTAAACCGCCACACTCCCGCCTCGCAAACACTAGTTAAATATTATTAACCCCTAATCTGCCGTCCCTAACATAGCCGCCACCTACCTACATTTATTAATCCCTAATCTGCCGCCCCCAATGTCGCCGCCACTATACTAAATGTATTAACCCTAATTACAATAAATCTAAATAAAAATTAATATTATCACCTAAATAATTCCTATTTAAAACTAAATACTTACCTGTAAAATAAACCATAAGCTAGCTACAATATAACTAATAGTTACATTGTAGCTAGCTTAGGGTTTATTTTTATTTTACAGGTAAGTTTGTATTTATTTTAACTAGGTAGAATAGTTACTAAATAGCTATTAACTATTTAATAACTACCTAGCTAAAATAAATAGAAAAGTACCTGTAAAATAAAACCTAACCTAAGTTACACTAACACCTAACACTACAATTAAATAAATGACCTAAATTAAATACAATTAAATAAATTAAATACAATTAGCTAAAGTACAAAAACCCCCACTAAATTACAGAAAATAATAAACAAATGACAAGATATTTAAACTAATTACACATAATCTAATAGCCCTATCAAAATAAAAAAAAGCACCCCAAAATAAAAAAAACCCTAGCCTAAACTACAATTATCTAAATTATAAAAAAATAAACACTAAATTATACAAAATAAAAAAGAAATTATCAAAAATAAAAACGAATTACTCCTAATATAAAAAAAAAAACCTAGCCTACACTAAACTGCCAAAGGCCCTTAAAAGGGCCTTTTGCGGGGCATTGCCCCAAAGTAATCAGCTCTTTTACCTGTAAAAAAAAAAAATACAAACAACCCCCCCAACAGTAAAACCCACCACCCACACAACCAACCCCCCAAATAAAATACTAACTAAAAAAACCTAAGCTCCCCACTGCCCTGAAAAGGGCATTTGGATGGGCATTGCCCTTAAAAGGGCAGTTAGCTCTTTTGTGGCCCAAAGCCCTAACCTAAAAATAAAACCCACCCAATACACTCTTAAAAAAACCTAACACTAACCCCCTGAAGATTGACTTACTGTTCTGAAGACCGGACATCCATCCTCAAGGAAGCGGCAGAAGTCTTCATCCAAACGGGCCGAAGTCCTCAACGAAGCCGGGAGAAGTCTTCATCCAAGCCGGGCGAAGTGGTCTCCAGACAGAAGTCTTCATCCAGACGGCATCTTCTATCTTCATCCATCCGACGAGGAGCGGCTCCATCTTCAAGACATCCATCTGGATGAAGACTTCTGCCCGTCTGGAGGACCACTTCGCCCGGCTTGGATGAAGACTTCTCCCGACTTCGTTGAGGACTTCGGCCCAGTTGGATGAAGACTTCTGCCGCTGGAAGTCCGGTCTTCAGAACAAAAAGGCGATCTTCAGGGGGTTAGTGTTAGGTTTTTTAAAGGGTGTATTGGGTGGGTTTTATTTTTAGGTTAGGGCTTTGGGCCGCAAAAGAGCTAACTGCCCTTTTAAGGGCAATGCCCATCCAAATGCCCTTTTCAGGGCAGTGGGGAGCTTAGGTTTTTTTAGTTAGTATTTTATCTGGGGGGTGGTTGTGTGGGTGGTGGGTTTTACTGTTGGGGGTTGTTTGTATTTTTTTTCAGGTAAAAGAGCCGATTTCTTTGGGGCAATGCCCCGCAAAAGGCCCTTTTAAGGGCTATTGATAGTTTAGTTTAGGCTAGTTTTTTTTAAATTTATTTATTTATTTTGATAGGGCTATTAGTTTAGGTGTAATTAGTTTAAAGATCTGTAATTTGTTTATTATTTTCTGTAATTTAGTGTTTGTTTTTTGTACTTTAGCTAATTGTATTTAATTTATTTAATTCTATTTAATTTAGGTCATTTATTTAATTGTAGTGTTAGGTGTTAGTGTAACTTAGGTTAGGTTTTATTTTACAGGTACTTTTGTATTTATTTTAGCTCGGTAGTTAGTAAATAGTTAATAACTATTTAGTAACTATTCTACCTAGTTAAAATAATTACAAACTTGCCTGTGAAATTAAAATAAACCCTAAGATAGCTACAATGGAACTATTAGTTATATTTTAGCTAGCTTAGGGTTTATATTATAGGTAAGTATTTAGTTTTAAATAGGAATAATGTAGTTAATGATAGGAATTTTCTTTAGATTTATTTAAATTATATTTAAGTTGGGGGTGTTAAGGTTAGACTTAGATTTAGGGGTTAATAATATTTAATATAGTGGCGGCGACGTTGGGGATGGCAGATTAGGGGTTAATAAATGTAGGTAGGTGGCGGCGATGTTAGGGATGGCAGATTCGGGGTTAATAATATTTAACTAGTGTTTGCGAGGCGGGAGTGCGGCGGTTTAGGGGTTAATATGTTTATTATAGTGGCGGCGATGTCCGGAGCGACAGATTAGGGGTTAATAAGTATAATGTAGGTGTCAGCGATGTCGGGGGCAGCAGATTAGAGGTTAATAAGTGTAAGATTAGGGGTGTTTAGACTCGGGGTTAATGTTAAGGTGTTAGGTGTAAACATAAATTTTATTTCCCCATAGAAATCAATGGGGCTGCGTTACTGAGCTTTACGCTGCTTTTTGGCAGATGTTAGACTTTTTCTCAGCCGTCTCTCCCCGTTGATTCCTATGGGTAAATAGTGGACGAGCACGTACGACCAGCTCACCGCTGACATAAGCAGCGCCGGTATTGGAGTGCGGTAAGGAGCACAATTTTGCTCAACGCTCACTTCTTGCCTTTTAACGCCGGGTTTGTAAAAACCCATAATACCAGCGCTGCAGGTAAGTGAGCGGTGAGAAAAAAACTGCTCGTTAGCACCGCACAGCCTCTAACGCAAAACTCGTAATCTGGCCGATGGTCTTTTGGTACAAATTATATCTATACATATATATATATGTATATGTGAAGAACATTAGAATGTGAATTATTTACAGTAAATAGACAGTGTAACACTTTATTAAATATGAATACTGAATAAATATGCTTTTACATCTTCTCATCTACTTAACTGCAAAGGGCTCCAATATATTATATGTGTGTACATATGTATTTATGTGCTTATTAATATATATATATAGACACACACACATATACATATTTAGACATGTATATATATATGTATCTCAATGTTAAAACCCTTTGCCTGCCTTTTTTTGAGGCCTCATATCTTTGACCCCACCTAATTTTTTGTGCAATATTCTTTTTAAATATTTTTATTAGTGTTATTATTAGTGTAGCTGTACTTTGTAATTTATTTTTTATGTGTTTTGTGCAACTTTTTTGTTTCACAAAACAGTTAACAAGAGCTCTGAGGACGTGGTAATCATTCTAGCGTAAATTGCGATTGAACTCACACGGTCGTTTTTACTTTCAACTAGTTAAAATAAGCGGTAAACCTGACACCCGCAAACAGCCGCAATAATTCCTTTTTCGTTCATTCGTATCTGCTAGCGTGCCACTTGTAATCTGGCCCTGTATGTTTAGAAGGTTAAAGGAATAGTCTAGTCAAAATTAAACATTCATGATTCAGATAGAGCATGCAATTTTAATCAACTTTCTAATTTACTACTATTATTAATTTTTCTTCATTCTCTTATCTTTATTTGAATGTAAGCTTAGGAGCCCGCCCATTTTTGGTTCAGCACCTGGGTAGCGCTTGCTGATTGGTGGCTAAATTTAGACACCAATCAGAAAGTGCTACCCAGGTTCTGAACCAAAAATGGGCCGGCTCTTATGCTTACATCCCTGCTTTTTGAAATAAAGATACCAAGAGTACAAAGAAAAATTGATATTAGGAGTAAATTGGAAAGTTGCTTAAAATTGCATGTTCTATTTGAATCCTGAAAGTTTAATTTTGACTAGACTGTTTCTTTAATTACTTTGTAAGCACTGTGAGTAAACTGAAAAGGAGGAGGACTAAAGTATGAGGTGGCTGAAAGGATGAGAACATATTCTTTAAGGCAGGGGTCGCCAATCTTTCGAACCTCAGGGACAACTAAAATCACAATTTTGAATCCCATGGACCACTAACATGATTTTTTTTTTAAAAAGTACAAACCTCTATAATGTGTGTGTGTATATATATATATACACACACACAATATACATAACTAGTGTAACCATAGATAAGTTTGCATTATGTATTTATATACTCACACACAATATACATAACTAGTGTAACCATAGATAAGTTTACATTATGTATATATATATATACACACACACACAATATACATAACTAGTATAACCATAGCTAAGTTTACATTATGTATATATATACACACACACAATATACATAACTAGTATAATCATAGATAAGTTTACATTATGTATATATATACACACACACACAATATACATAACTAGTATAACCATAGCTAAGTTTACATTATGTATATATATACACACACACAATAAACATAACTAGTATAACCATAGATAAGTTTACATTATGTATATATATATACACACACAATATACATAACTAGTGTAACCATAGATAAGTTTACATTATGTATATATATACACACACACAATATACATAACTAGTATAACCATAGCTAAGTTTACATTATGTATATATATACACACACACAATATACATAACTAGTATAATCATAGATAAGTTTACATTATGTATATATATACACACACACACAATATACATAACTAGTATAACCATAGCTAAGTTTACATTATGTATATATATACACACACACAATATACATAACTAGTATAACCATAGATAAGTTTACATTATGTATATATATACACACACACAATATACATAACTAGTGTAACCATAGATAAGTTTACATTATGTATATATATACACACACACAATATACATAACTAGTATAACCATAGCTAAGTTTACATTATGTATATATATACACACACACAATATACATAACTAGTATAACCATAGATAAGTTTACATTATGTATATATACACACACACACACAATATACATAACTAGTGTAACCATAGATAAGTTTACATTATGTATATATACACACACACACAATATACATAACTAGTGTAACAATAGATACGTTTACATTATGTATATATACACACACACAATATACATAACTAGTATAACCATAGATAAGTTTACATTATGTATATATATACACACACACAATATACATAACTAGTGTAACCATAGATAAGTTTACATTATGTATATATATATATACACACACAATATACATAACTAGTATAACCATAGATAAGTTTACATTATGTATATATATACACACACACAATATACATAACTAGTATAACCATAGATAAGTTTACATTATGTATACTGTATATTTGCACATTTTTAAGAATTATTTTTTTCGAATTAACTAACTGAATGACAGAACTGATAGAATACTTCCAAATGACAGATTAAGGGTGAGTGCCAACTTTTGAGCTGGAAACAGAGAGGCAGAAAGTTAGAAAAAAAATAAATTATGTTTAAAAGGACCACAAGACTTCCAAGTTACCTCCCCAGTTAGGAATTGTTCAAAACTACTTATGATCAAGGACAGACATTGAAGTCATAAATTAAGTTTATATCAGAAAGCTCTCAATATGGATGTGAGCTAACCACAACTTATGTTACTGGCAATTACTATAATACTGGTGGGATATGGCTGATCTGCTGGATGGCAATTACTGGAATTCAGGTGGCTTTGGGGCTTATCTATCAGGCTCCGAAAGGAGCTTGGCGGCCCGTGTTGCTGGTGAGTCTTCAGACTTGCCAGGTACGTGGGAAAATTATTAGAATGAAAAATATGTAATATTTAATTAAATAAAAAAAATAAAAAAAAGATGGAGGGGAGGAAGACACACAGTGATGTAAGTCCATCTGAAGGAATTAGGAAAACTACTACAAAAAGACAGGTAAAGGGAAGACATTTAAAAATATATATATATATATATTTTTAAGATTTTCCTTTTTTTATATAGGAGTTAAAAATACAATCTAGCTACGCAAGTTGCGCAATATTTTGCAACGTGCGTAGGGAGATTGTAATTTAACTACTCCTACGTCGGTTTTCACTGATGTCCAGCCAGGCACTGTAGAGAGTTGCGACGCAACCAGGGTGACACCATCAGAGGAGATTAATTCCTGCTTTATGGTGTCAAGGACCACCAATATCTTCTCGCGGACCACCAGTGGCCCATGGACCACTGGTTGAAGATCACTGCTTTAAGGGATTACATGTAGCTGATTTTTCATAATGATACATTCTGATTATAAATGATGCCCGGCTGCTCTCCTGCTCAGTGAGCCTCTTGTTCTTGCCTTTTACAGGAGCTTGGATTTTTACAGGGGGGACTCACTATGGTCTGATGAAATACATTGGGGAAGTGGTAAGAGATAACACTATCAGTCGGAGCTCCGAGGAGAAAGTCACATCCATCGGGATTGCAGCCTGGGGGATGATCTCCAATAGGGACACCCTGATCCGCAGCCCAAACACTGAGGTATGAAAACTGCAATTTGTGCAACTCAGTTTGTATCCTGAGATGTCAATAAATCACACTCAAGCTTGTACAATTACATGTAGATAATATGGCAATGTGTAGTACAATGTAGTACAATGCTCTGTGAAATTAATAATGTCATTAATTAAAAGAAATAGTAATTCTAATCTCACACTGCTTAAAATGTGTAATAAGAATTTTTCCTTAATCACTTTAGTGCAGGGAACCGTGCAGATATCATCTTGGTAATGTTGATCACCTGCTTAACTAACTATCAGCCAGTTTGGCGTTATGAGTGAAAAAGCATTGTTATGGCCCATAACTATGCTTTTTCCCTATTGCTGCTATTACAAGTCTTGTCAGAATAGCTGTACTGCACACTTTTTTGGCCATCCCACAACGTCACTACCGCAATTTTAAAAAAGTCCTTTTTCAATGGGACTTTCATAGCGCCAGTATTATGAGTTTTGATTGGAGGCCAAAAAGTGAGCAGTACAGCCTAAAATGACAAGATCTGTACCGCCATCTAAAGTCAGTAGTAGCTGTAACATAAAACTCATAACTAAACTGTCATAAAGTACACTAACACCCATAAACTACCTATTAACTCCTAAACCGAGGCCCTCCCGCATCGCAAATAATAAAATTATTAACCCCTAATCTTCCGCTCCGGACATCGCCGCCACTTAAAAAATTTATCAACCCCTATTCCATCTCTCCCCGACATCATCACCACTATAATAAAATTATTAACCCCTAAACCGCTGCCCTCTCGCATCAAAAACACTATTTAAATATAATTAACCCCTAATCTGCAGTCTGTCCACTCCCCCCGCTATAATAAACCTGTTAACCCCTAAACCTAACCCTAACGTAACCCTAACCCTAACACCCCCTAACTTAAATATAATTTAAAAAACTCTAAATAAAACCTACTATTATTACCTAAATAATTCCTATTTAAAAGTTAATACAAACTTACCTGTAAAATAAAACCTAAGCTAGCTACAATATTACTAACAGTTACATTGTAGTTAGCTTAGGTGTTATTTTTATTTCACAGGTAAGTTTGTATTTATTTTAACTAGGTAGACTAGTTAGTAATTAGTTATTAACTATTTACTAGCTACCTAGTTAAAATAAATACAAAGTTACCTGTAAAATAAAACCTAACCTGAGTTACATTAACACCTATACTTTACAATAAAATTAAATAAATTAAATTAACAAAATACAATTATCTAAATTACAAAAAAAATAAACACTAAATTACACAAATTACTCCTAATCTAATAGCCCTATCAAAATAAAAAAGCCCCCCCACAATAAAAAAAAACCCTAGCCTACGCTAAACTGCCAATGGCCCTTAAAAGGGCCTTTTGTGGGGCATTGCCCCAAAGAAATCAGCTCTTTTATCTGTAAAAAAATATACAAACAACCCCCCAACAGTAAAACCCACCACCATCTAAATAAACCTAAGCTCCCCATTGCTCTGAAAAGGGCATTTGGATGGGCATTGCCCTTAAAAGTACATTTAGCTCTTTTACATTGCCCAAAACCCTAAGCTAAAATTAAAACCCACCCAATAAACCCTTAAAAAACCTAACACTAACCCCCGACGGTCCACTTACAGTTTTTGAAGACTGAACATTCATCCTCATCGAAGCCGGCAGAAGTCTTCATCAAAGCGGGCAGAAGTCTTCATCCAGACAGCATCTTCTATCTTCATCCATCAGGCGCGGAGCGGGTCCATCTTCAAGACATCAGTCAATAGAATGCGAGCTCAATCCTATTGGCTAACAGCCAATAGGATTTTTCCCCCTTAATTCCTATTGGCTGATAGAATTCTATCAGTCAATCGGAATGTAAGGGACGCCATCTTGGATGACGTCATTTAAAGGGAAACTTCATTCTTCAGCAACCATCGTAAGTAGAGAATGCTCCGCGCCGGATGTCTTGAAGATGGACCCGATCCGTGCTGGATGGATGAAGATAGAAGATGCCGTCTGGATGAAGACTTCTACCCGCTTGGATGAAGACTTCTGCCAGCTTTGAGGAGGACTTCTGCCCGCTTGGATGAAGACTTCTGCCGGCTTCGATGAGGACTTCTGCCGCCTGGATGAGGATGGATGTCCGGTCTGCAAAAACTGTAAGTGGATCGTCGGGGGTTAATGTTAGTTTTTTTAAGGGTTTATTGGGTGGGTTTTATTTTTAGCTTAGGGTTTTGGGCAATGTAAATGAGCTAAATGCACTTTTAAGGGCAATGCCCATACAAATGCCCTTTTCAGGGCAATGGGGAGCTTAGGTTTATTTAGATAGGGTTTTATTTGGGGGGTTTGGTGGTGTGGGTAGTGGGTTTTACTGTTGGGGGGTTGTTTGTATTTTTTTTTACAGGTAAAAGAGCTGATTTCTTTGGGGCAACGCCCCGCAAAAGGCCCTTTTAAGGGCCTTTGGCAGTTTAGTGTAGGCTAGGTTTTTTTTTTATATTAGGAGTAATTCGTTTTTATTTTTGATAATTTCTTTTTTATTTTGTATAATTTAGTGTTTATTTTTTTTATAATTTAGATAATTGTATTTTGTTAATTTAATTTATTTAAACAGTTTAAACTGAAAATCTGAGCTACAATGATAAAGGAACATAACATTCATAGGTGAGTCTGCATATAACCTGCTGCATAGACATCAGAAGCTAATCAACCTCTTAAATACAGGTGGTAACATGGGATCAGGCTGTGTTAGCACAAAGGTAAAGTCTGTGAGACTAATGTCCAGAGTGACCGTTCCGGTAAATGACCACGGCTTTCACCGGACACAAGGTCTAACCGGACCAGAGATTAGTCCTTGATGAAATGCAAGCATGTGGAATGCTTACATGATCTTAGCGATGGAGCAGCTTCCATTCCCTTCCTGGGACTCCCTTTATCGAGAGCTTGTGTACAAACGAGTGGCTTAGCAGCGTTCAGTATGCCCTCCTCCTTCTATGTCACAGCACGTCCCTCTCCAGGGAGAGATTTCGGCAATCATAGGCAGCTTTTCTCATAGCCCATTCCGGTTACTGCATTCAATTGTAGAAATAATCAAGCACTTTTGGCAAAGTATTCAGGATTTCAAGGTTTCCATCTTTTAAGCCATTACCGGCTATCTACCAGCTTCCACAGCCTTCACAAAAGTTACCATAGGTAGCAGATAGTTTAACTTCACTTAGCACCTTTTCTATATGAATGTCCAAATTTGAACATGGATAACTTTTCCTTAATTGCTTTCCACTTTAAAAACAAGTGAGAGCAATAGCCAACAACATGTGTTTCACCCTCCAGGCAACCTCATGCCAGGGCTTCGTCAGGGCTATGATTACATTGGCTCCAAACAGCCTTTTTAAACTCATGTAGCCCAACCTACTTTTAAAAAAAAAACTGTGGCTCTTACAGGAACATTATCCTTACTGTTTTTATATACACTTTTTTTAAATGAGGCATAAATTATACACATCTATTTACATAAGTATACTTTATTGGTAAGAGGTGACAGTTAAATCCTCCCCTGTTTGTTGCGACGCCGCTCGACTCACCTTTGCTTGCTTGCTTGTTATATGAGGATTGATTTCCAGCCTTTGGGAGGTGTGTGTGAGTAAGTACTGCTCAGACTTTGTATTTCAGGCTCCTGGTAGCCTGACTTCACGCTATCCGCTACTTTGCTTTTGCTGTTTAACTCTTTTGACATTGCTACTTTATTGGAACGGCATACACTAATTCAGAAACACTTAAGTTCATATTCACTGGCTTTTAGCTTTTGATCCCATTTATTCAAAGAAATACAGCAAAAGGTTTATCCATATACAATAACCATTTAGAGAAAACACACATAATTAGAGTTTTCATTTAAGCCTAGCGGAAACTTGGTTTTCAACACAAAAAAAAACACTTTTTGCAGGAGATATTTATCTATGTCACCACCTCTATTATTAGGATCCCCCTTGTCTTGAGATAAGTACACCAACAGCATTCCCCATAGAAGTCAATTGGGCAAAAAAATTGTTTAAAAAAAATAAACACCCATCGAGCATGCAACATAGCATATTCACATTAACAAATGTAAAATATTTACAGTAAATACATAATTACAATTTTTATTAAATGTGAATATTGCATAAATATGTTTTATCATGTTTTTATTTGCTTAATGGCAAAGGGATATAATGCAGTTATAAAAACATTAATATATATGTGTGTGTGTATTTATGACTATAAATACATATATACACATATAAATACATTGATATATATGTGTGTATTTATGACTATAAATACATATATACACATATAAATACATTAATATATATGTGTGTGTGTATTTATGACTATAAATACATATATACACATATAAATACATTGATATATATGTGTGTATTTATGACTATAAATACATATATACACATATAAATACATTAATATATATGTGTGTGTGTATTTATGACTATAAATACATATATACACATATAAATACATTAATATATATGTGTGTGTGTATTTATGACTATAAATACATATATACACATATAAATACATTAATATATATGTGTGTGTGTATTTATGACTATAAATACATATATACACATATAAATACATTAATATATACTGCATGTAATATATACTTTATGTACACCATATACCTAACCCTTTAACCCTTATTAAAAAAAAGTATGAATATTTATATGAATATTTTTTATTGGATAGTGTATATATGGGTATGACACTTTGAGGCCGATATATGAAAGGTCTTGCGGCAGTGCGGATTAGGTCTGCAAGACCACGCTAAATGCGGAGAGCAATACGCTCTCCGTATTCAGCATTGCACCAGCAGCTCACAAGAGCTGCTGGTGCAATGCCGCCCCCTGCAGACTCGCGGCCAATCGGCCGCCAGCAGGGGGTGTCAATCAACCTGATCGTACTCGATCTGGTTGAATTGCGGCAATTCCTGTCCGCCTGCTCAGAACAGGCGGACAGGGTTAAGGAGCAGCAGTCTTTAGTCTGCAGGCTTGCCACAAGCTCTGTCCGGAGCTTGATAAATGGGCCTCTTTATGTTAATGTATTTATGTTGTGTTTGGTGCATATTTTTTTTTAAAAAAACTTTTACTCTTTAAAGGGACAGTCTACACCAGAATTTGTATTGTTGTAAAATATAGATAATCCGATCATTACCCATTCCCCAGTTTTGCATAACCAAAACTGTTATATTCATATACGTTTTACCTCTGTGATTACCTTGTATCTAAGCTTCTGCAAACTGGCCCCTTATTTCAGATTTTATGACAAACTTGCATTTTAGCCAGTCAGTGCTGACTCCTAGGTAACTCCACGCACATTGTTATCTATATGACAAACATGAACTAACACCCTCTAGTGGTGAAAAACTGTCAAAATGCATTTAGAAAAGAGGTGTCCTTCAAGGTCTAATACATTAGCATACAAACCTCCTAGGTTTAGCTTTCCACTAAGAATACCAGGAGAACAAAGCAAAATTGGTGATAAAAGTAAATTGGAAAGTTGTTTAAATTTACATGCCCTATCTGAATCATGAAAGTTTATTTTGGACTAGACTGTCCCTTTAAGCTAGGACTCCACTCGCGCTATCATAATGCGCACTAATTTAGTTTACTCTAAAGCAAACTTTTTTATTCTAAGCTTGTAATATGCACGCAAGTTAATGCAAACGCAATTTTGCTTATTGCGAATCTAGCCAAAAGTATTTCAAGCCAGAATGAGCTCCTCTGGTGTCCCTAATGATCCAAAAATAAAGGAACCATTTATAAACTTAACTTGAGGTCAATTACAGGTAGGAGCCTTGAAGGAGATGCTGGTTTTTCCACTATATTAAAAAAGCTCTAGTTTATATGTGAAGAACAATGTGGAGATCATCTTCTGTATTAAAAGTTAAAACAATGAGAATTATTTGATGAATGTGTACAGTGGACGACAAAAGTTTATCTGCTAAAATAAGCCTCCCATATTACAGGGCAATTATGTTGCTAATTATGTGATGGATGAGCAGAAGAGAGATCCGCTATACTGTCTGGACAACAATCATAGCCACATGATTCTGGTGGACAATGGGTCGCATGGACACCCAACTGTCGAAGCTGATCTCCGTGCATCACTGGAGAAGTACATCTCCGAACTCAACGTGCCTGGTGCGGGGTATAGCTGGGAAAGGGAGGTGGTCTTGAAGACACCCTTATGGCCCAAAGTCTATATATATATATATATATATATATATATATATATGTGTGTGTGTATATATAATGCAATTATAAAGTCATCAGAGTAGAAAACAGTACCTTAATCTGAGGAACAATGCCATTGTCCCAAGCCACTTACGTATTCACCTTATCCAAAGAACGCCTGTGTAGCTACCGATCTTCACTTAGTGGTTTATTGGACCCAAGAAAAGATGAACTCCTCGGATAAAGTACTTGAATAAGAAAGAAAAAAATGATGCCACTAAGCACTGCCTTAAGTATAAAAACCCCCCATAGTTTATTACAAATTAGTTAAAGGTTCATACAAACTCATGTAAATGACATATTGGAAACAACAATCTAGCCTGTAGTGTATTTTGGAAGTGTTTCCCATAACTTTTGATTTAAATTCATTGCCTATAATACAATGTGAACACGCAAATGTCTCCCACATTGAAAAAAGTGTTTCCTAAATAGCCAGTTCTCGCTACACTGTACTTTGGGATTATATACATATTTGGTAACCACTGCCATTTGTTGGTGTTGTTCTTTTAGCTTTGGATCAAGTAACAAGATAATAAGATGTTGTTGTATAATCCTACGTATTTCACCAAATGGGTTACCAAATTGGGTCACATTGCAGATGAGTTTGTACAAACTTTTAACTAATTTTTTTTATATTTAAGGCAGTGCTTGGTGGCATCATTTTTACTTTGTTATTCAAGTACTATATCCAAGGAGTTCATCTTTTTTTTGAATATTTTGAGTAAGAAATTGCAGAGGACAAGTATAAAATTTGACTTTACTCTATCTTAACATTGAGTCGACTAGAAAAATTTCCCCCCTGGGCTAGTAATTTATAACACCTGACTAGTAAGCTATAGTGATATTTTTTTATCCCTGTGTGTGTGTGTATGTGTATATATATATTACACGCACACATATACGCACAGACACACCAAGGCTCTACAGTGGTAAATTAACCTTTGTACAAGCATTTGCTTCCTAGGGTTTGACATTATTTGTTTATGAGATTTAATTTTGCAGATTCCAATTATGGTGGAAAAATCCCAATCGTTTGTTTTGCACAGGGAGGTGGAAAAGAAACACTAAAGGTTGGTGAGAGACAAAGCAAGACATATGAAGGCAGAGAACGAAAGAACATTTGATATTACTGGTGTGTGGATGTATGTTGGTGATAGAGATGAAGAGATTGGCTAGAAGTACAGAGAGTACAGTGGGAGAGAATGATTGGTGGAGGTATATAGAAGAGTAAGATTATTATTATTATATTTTAAAGTGAATACTGAAAGTAAATAAAAAAACTGCATGCCTGTATAATCACCTAATAACAGTGTTTTTCAACCAGTGTGCCGTGACACCCTAGTGTGCCGTGAGAGATTCTCAGGTGTGCCACGGCAGACTGACAACAGTGTGACATATTTTTTAAACTTTGCTTGTTTTTTACTCCCAGTGCAGGGGTAGTTTGTAGGAGGCATGGCATAACAGCACAATACATACAGTATGTGTGTGTTTGTGTGTATGT